>NC_042616.1:749674619-749974619 GCF_901001135.1 Rhinatrema bivittatum
GGAGGGGGGAGGGAGAATGAGAGGAGGAAGGAAATGAACCAAAAAAATGTTAATGTAGCCCGTTTTAACGGGCTTAACGGCTTGTATATCTATATGAGAGAGAGAGAGGAAAAAGTTTATGTATCTCTTTCTCACTAATCCACGACAATCTCAGAGTAACTAGAAATCAAAAGTTTCCAGGTATGGAGAGTGTGAGTTATTTTATCCTTATTAGTTTTAATTTTTGGATGCTGCTTGATTGAAATATTTATTGGTGTTTAAGAAATTTAAACATATTGGGGCAGATTTTAAAACTTATGTGTGGGCGTAGATTTGTTCGTGCAACCCGGCACAAACAAATCTACACCCGATTTTATAACATGCTTGCGCTGCGCGCACATGTTATAAAATCTGGGATCGGCGCTCACAAGGGGGTGCACACATGTGCACCTTACGCGTGCTGAGCCCAAGGGGAGCCCGATGGGTGTCCCCATTCCCTCCAAGGGAACTTTTTCCGGCCCCCCCATCTTCCCCTCCCTTTCCCTATCTAACCCATCCCCAGCCCTACCTAAATCCCCCCCACCTTATTTTATTTCTTACGCCTGCCTCTGGCAGGCATATCTTGCACGCGCCTGCAGGCTGCCAGTGCGCAAACCTCCGGCACGGCTGGAATGGAGGAGGGCTTGGGACACGCCCCCGTACCGCCCCCATACCGCCGTCATGCCTCCGGACCTGGTCCCGGACTGCCCCCTGACCCCGGACATGCCCCCAGACACGCCCCCGGAACACCGTCATGCCCCCAGACCGCCCACTTTTGAAAGCCCGGGACTTACGCGCGTCCCTGGGCTTGCGTGCACCACCGAGCCTATGCAAAATAGGCTCGGCGCGCGCAGGGGAGATTTTCTCAGGTTACGCGCATATGTTACGCTCGTAGCCTTTGAAAATCTGCCCCATTATTTATGAGTTTTTAATTATTGGATCTTCCATTCACCAGCTGTTTGAAATAATCTTGTTATTAGTGTGTTTATACTAGTATGATTAATGTACTTATTATAGTTCTTGATTTAATGTTTAATGTCTAAGGATTGGTGATTTCTGTTTTTCCATTGTTGCACTGCATAGAGTCTGACTTATTGCGGTTTTCCTATTCAGTTTTTGCCTTCATGTTTCTATTTATATTTTATGGTTTCTTTTTCCTTATTTGGTGAGGGTCTGCCTGTGTTCAGCATGTGTGATCGAGGGGTATTCTGCTAGCATGTAGGTATCTATAGCAGCTTGGTTTCTTCTATTTTCCTAATAGGAGGTGCATTGGTGTTTTAGGGCCTGGTGTAGGGTTTTTACTTTTTAAAGTGCTGGCAGTTAGTGCTGCTTTGGTGTGGGAGGTTTATTATATTGTAATTGTAATGTACTCATGGCTTTCTGATGTTCAAACCCACACCTAATACGCATTACAGTAAACCTAATGCCATATGGTTCCAAGTCTTTTTTTTTTTTTGTAGGATTTTCTGGAAAGCACCAAAAATGTGTCGCAAATACTTATATATATTTTTTTTACCTCAGAAGACTGTCTTTTGAATATTCTTTTTCATGCAAAATCTATTATAAATGCATAATTTTTAACCATGTATGTGGAGAGAGCTGGAGGCAGAGGTGCAAGGGTATAAGATTTGCTTAGGGCACCTAATACTCTTGCATCATTAATGGGTTCCGGGGTGAGGGTGAAGATCTGGAGGGTAGAGGATGACAGTTTTTAAGTTTAGGTTGCTGGAAGGAGCTGGGCTTTTTTGGCAGGCCCGGGACGGAGAATGAAATGAAGTGTAGTGTGTGTGTGTGGGGGGGGGGGAGGCAGCACAATAATTGTTCGCACAGGGCAGCAAAAAAGCTAGCACTGGCCCTGACTTTACCCATGTAAGTGGGCTTATGAAAATTGCTGCAATATATGCTATTGCACTGTTAGTAGGTTTTACCCACATTAAGCGCACTTAACACAGGTAAATAGTTTTTGTAAATTGATAATTCACCTGTTACAATTGTGTTCCCCAACCAGCAGAAGATGGCAGCTCTAACTCTCAGTAGTCCCTAAAAATTATACAGATAAAGCTGCTGAACCATAGTATTATTACCAGTAATTTAACATTTTAGATATAATGATATGCACCTTATATTATGTCAAATTGCAAAAATCAAAGATTATTTATGGCCACTTACATTATCATATCCTGCCTTGGATAAATTCCTTATTCAAAAAGTGTGAGCAATAAATCCAAATAATAAATACGGTAAATATAAAGTTTACCAGGTTCATTTCTGTTTCCCGCTTTGCTGAACATGGCCATCCAAGCATTTTTTCCCGGGGACACACAAAATGAGAGAAAACATTTAGAAGTCAATATTCAAAGTCATTAAGATGGATAACTCACAAGTTATCCCATCTAACACCAAGTTAGCCATTTAACTCCAAGCTATCTATTTAAATGTTAAGTTTTGAATAGTGACCTCTTAGAATATAGGCACAGTTTGGCTCTTCTCCCATTCTCTATTTATGGGGGAAAAATCTTAATGAATCATGCCATTATTGAATATTTTTGTCATGTTGATATAAATTACAGTAATATTTGTATAAGAGCTTATAGCTTTTCATACCTAATCTTCTGACTGTGGCGATGCTTGGTAGAAAGCCATCCTCAAATTCAGCTACACACATCCTAATTCGTAAACTGTCACAAAGCTCTCTAACAAAGAAGAGTAGGAAGGTTTTAAAATTATCCCCCCCAAAAACATTTGTTGTAGCTTGTTATTGGCTGCTGCATTGCTTAACAGCATGGGGTAAAACATAGGGCAGTTAATGCTTGTAACAAAGCATTGTGACACCATGCTTTATAACACCAATAATTTCTGGAAGGAACTGATCATCAGGAAACTATTGCTAGTATAAAGTATATTTGACATCTTACCAACAGCATTGTTTTATTTAAAATTCCACTCCTCTAGACCACCATTTTCTCCATTTTGTTAATAGATGTATTTTGATCAGTTAAGGTACAATACTTAGTCTGATTTCTATAATTTTGCTTTTAGCTGAATAAAAACTTTTAAAGTGGATTTTCAAGGGAAGTACCATAAAAAGGCCATATACATACATATGTGGCCCTTGCACATACACTGCTTGTATTTTAAAAATGGGCCACATGTGCATATGTATGAACATACTCGCGCTCCTTTATACATGCAGAAAAAGGATTGTGTTTGGGGAGTGTCAGGGGCGTAGAGATTTACTTTAAAAGTGAAGTACATGCATATGTCAGCATATGTCAACTCAAATACGCACGTACACTTGCTGTAGCTTATTTATGCATACATGTGCAAACTTTCACTCTGAATAGCAACTTGAATTTGGTGGTTTGGCCTCTGTGGGTGAGTGGGACACAGGAGCAGGCCAGAGGGTGGAAGGGAGTGTATCAAGGATATACTGGGACTTACGGGGGGGACAATGGCAAGCTACGGGTCATATAGAGGGTTTCAAGAATATACTGGTTTAGGAGGGTTTCAAGAATATACTGGTTTAGCATTCCTAGGATAGATAGAACCCTACTGCTTAGTAGCTAGGACATACAGGTTTATACTGGGGGTTAGATGAACAGATTAAGGGTGAAACAGGGACATAAAGGGCTATAAAGGGAGGTGGCAGAGTGAGTTCTAGCACTTACAAGCAGTTTGCAAGTAAGTAGTGGAAAGTCCCTTTTCCATATGACTCTATTGGCCCTATGGGTACTCAGGTCTATATGGCTTAGGAGGGAGCGAGAACAGAGGAGAAGGAGGAGGTAGTACCCCTTACACAGAGTATTCAGGACTAGGACATTGTAAGTAATTGTAAGTAAAATTGTAATGTAAAATAGTTGATTGTAAGACATAAGTCTTACAAGCAACTATTTTATCAAAGATTGATTACTGCAATGCTCTGCTACTAGGTCTACCTAAAGCTACCATTCAACCTTTGCAAATGCTGCAAAATGCAGCTGCCCAACATTATCACCGACACAAGCCGCCATGATCACATCACTCCAGCTCTTCAGTCTTTGCACTGGCTACCCGTGGCTTACAGGATAATTATAAATCTATGACGCTGATACATAAGCCATCCAAAATAGAGATATGCACTGGTTCACAGATCAACTACAATTCAAAACGTCCTTCCCGCCCAACAAGATTCCAGAACTTAGCCAAACTAAAGATCCCAGCACCCAATCTGACTAAACTCTCTAGTACAAAAGAACGATGTTTCATCATTGCTGGATCAACAATATGGAACACCATGCCCTCTGAGTTACGCCAGGAAACTCTGTCACAAAAAATTTAAACAAAACCTTAAAACCTGGTTATTTAAAAAAGCCTACTATTAATGAATTGAATCCTCAACTACTCATCCTAATTTCCTCAGTCTCTCATATATTGCTTATATTCTATTAATACAAAGTTATATATTGTATTGTATTCGTTCAGTTACTATGTTATACTGTAAAGCGCAATGCTGAATTACTGTTTGAATGTAAACCGAGGTGATGTTATTTACGTACCCCGGTATAGAAAAATCTATAAATAAATAAATTAAATAAATAAATAGGACATAATTTTGGATCTATCTGAGGAGCAATTCATCTGCAGGTTCAGCTTCAACAAGGAACCCAAATTGTACCTTTACCAGCAGTAAAAGGGAGATCTGGGACCCACTACCCAAAGGGGCAATGCCTTGCCTGTACACTCCAAAATTAAAATTGCCCTGGAATTTTTCACCACTGACACTTCCAAAACACCTCTTGGGACTACAGCTTGAATCAGCCAGTTTGCGACCTCTATGTGTATAGATCAGGTTCTGGCTGCCTTGCTCAGGAGAACATGCCAATATATATCCTTTCCTCATGGAAGACAGCAACATCAAATAATGCATGATTTCTAGCAAATAGCACATTTCCCCTCTGTCTTGTGGTTTATTGACTGCAGTCAAGAAGACAAGACCACCTACCACAACCACGAAGGGCTTCCACTCCTTCAATATACAGACATTGCACCCAGGTTTCCAGAATCCACACACAGTTCCTATATCTTTTCACATTCAAGAATTCATGAACACTTCCAGGAAGATAATGTAACCGGGGGCTGGCTTCTAGGTACTTACACAACCACAACATACCATCTAACCTCTTATTGACATCTTTATATCTTGGAGGACTGACAGCATTTGCCCTGCAAGAGTGCTCTGACCTTCTCCTGTCCTGCTTCCCAACCCTAAGAAATATCAAATAGGGATGTGCATTCATTTAAACAAATGTGCAAAATGTGATGAAGGGCAATTTGTTTCATTCATGGAGCTCCTGAAACAAATTAAGGGGCACCCTGAATGAAACAGACCTTAATTTGTTGTACTTCCAATGTTAGTGAAGGTGTTTGAGAAGGTAGCCCACACCTAAGTATAAGAATTCTTAAATGATAATAACATTCTTCATGATGCTCAATATGGTTTTCACTCTTGCCATAATACAGAAACGCTACTTCAAACTAATTTTGATTCCGTTTGGATGGGATTTGATTCCAGACTTAAACCTTCTGGTATTGTTAGACCTTTCACCAGCATAAACCACTCTATTCTTTTAGGCTGACTTCAGTCCATAGGTTTTGCATCTACAGTCTATCAGTGATTTTCATCTTTTCTCTCAAATCGCTCTCTCCCAGTGGTTATTGGGGGATTCCAGTTCTAGTTCATTATCGTGTTCCTCAGGTTTCATCTCTTTCCCCGGTTCTTTTAATATTTACAAGTTACCTCTCTGTACTGTTTTGTCTCAGCTTGATATTAATTTTAAACTGTTTGCAGACAACATATAGTTTTTTTTTCCCCATCATGACCTCCTTTAGTGAAGCATTTAATCAGCTTTCAAGTTGCTTTTCTCACATTAGCAGATGGCTTTCAGATAATAATCTTCCTCTGAATCTTAATAAGATTGAGATTTTGTTACTCTCTTGCTGAGAACCTGACAATTTCCCAGGTAGATGGTTATTTAATGGTATTACTATTCCTATCAGGTCTAAAGCTAGAAACCTGGGCATTTTGATTTATTCTAATCTTTCTTTATGTCCCCATATATAGTCTTTGGTGAGAGGATCTTTCCATAAATTCTGCCTTTTACACTCCATTAAGCCATTCTTAAATCTCTCAGATTTTAAGATGGTAGCTCAAACTCTGGTCATGAACTTACTAGATTACTGTAATTCTCTCTGTCTAGGCCTGCCAAAAACCACAATTCATGGGCTACAACTTATCCAAAATTCAACAGCCTGCTTAGTCTCTGGCACATTGTTACATACACATAGCTCCCCAGTTTTGGCAGCACTCAACTGGCTCCCAATAGAGCAGAGGATCCAATTTAAAATACTTTTACTCTGATCTTTAAAACCATTAAGGGCCTTGTTCCTTCTTCTTTTCCACATCCAATTTTCTATTGTCCTCCTCACAATTTGTGTTCAAAAGATCGTAGATTATTGGTGATCCCTACACATAAGTCCACTCGCTTAGCTGAGTCACATTCTTGTATTTCCAGAATCACTAAATATGGAATATCATCTATTATATTTTAGAAAGATGTTAAAAATGTATCTTTTCTCCAAAGCTTTCCCTCCCTAGTTATCTCAAAGAATTATAGTATGCCTATGATTGATGACTAGCAATTTTTGCTATTGCGTTCAATATTTTTAAATTTGTTTTAATATAATTTTTTTAGTTTGTTTCATCTAGTTATTGCATTAATTTTGTACTGTCTGTACTGTGTTTATATTAAGTATGTGAATTTTGTTACCTTCTAAAGTCTGCGGGTTAGTGGGTTACCAATTTGTAAAATAAATAAAGTAATATGTGGGTTATTCTCTGTGAACCTTCCTTTCTGCCTAACAGAGCAGTTCCTTCATTGAGTACCTACTGATACACCTCAAAATGTATACAAAGCATTCTTGTAATACCGATATATTCCCTGGAAGAACCAGTATGCAAAGCTTTCTAAATGCTGTTGCTTTTCAAAATGGTTGTTTACTGGCTCAAGGTTTGGAGAACAGGAAGATCACATCCTGGAAAGTAACCATACGGTGTAAGTGGTGCCTAGTTTTATTAGGTACTGTGTGCATACAGTTACAGAGGTAACATGATACAAAAGATGTGCCTGGCTAAACATGCATTTCTAAGCCATCTGTCAATAAAACTTCAGGTATACCATAGGTGTGCAGATAGTTTCTGAGTAGACTGAACTACAAAGCAGGACAAATCTCAAGGCTTACTAGTTACTATGAACCCTGTGTAGGAAACTGGGCATTCAAGAGGCCTAGGGTGTTCATTAGCCCTCCCTGTTCTCAACCTAGTACTCAGGACACACCTGGCCAGTCAATTTTTCTGGATATCCACAATGAATATCATGAGATAGATTAGCATGCACTTCCTCCATTATATGCAAATCTCTCTCATGCATATTCATTGTGGATATCAAGAAAAACCTAACTAAGTGTGTTCTGAGGATTGGGTTGAGAATCCTTGTGTTAAAGTGCACACAACCTTCACAGAACAATGACCAGGTATATCTGAACATGGTACAAAACATATAATGAATCATTCAATGTTGATTTTTTTCATAAGAACATAAGAAAATGCCATACTGGGTCAGACCAAGGGTCCATCAAGCCCAGCATCCTGTTTCCAACAGTGGCCAATCCAGGCCACAAGAACCTGGCAAGTACCCAAAAACTAAGTCTATTCCATGTTACCATTGCTAATGGCAGTGGCTATTCTCTAGGTGAACTTAATAGCAGGTAATGGACTTCTCCTCCAAGAACTTATCCAATCCTTTTTTAAACACAGCTATACTAACTGCACTAACCACATCCTCTGGCAACAAATTCCAGAGTTTAATTGTGCGTTGAGTAAAAAAGAACTTTCTATGATTAGTTTTAAATGTGCCCCATGCTAACTTCATGGAGTGCCCCTTAGTCTTTTTACTATCCGAATATATCGAATGCTCACCTTGCTTGCATTCAGGTTGGGAGGTGTCTAATTGGTCAATGCCTCCCACTACAGTTTCCAAAATGATGCCAAGCACCAACTGTTGAGCTGCAGTGAAGTTGACCTAGGTGTCAGGCCATTCCTGTAATATTCTGGCCTGCTTCCTCTTTACCACACATTGCAGGTACTGATTGGAGAACACCAGGGATAGGGGAGGTTAGACTCAGGGGCCTTAGGGCTACATTTTGTAGAGCATTCCTTTTCAATGAGAGGTATAGCTATGGATCAATCACATCATGTATGTGGTGGATCACCCACAGAATGATCTGTTGACATACAGTAGAATAATTTCAGTGGGATGTTGTTTAATGGAGCATTGCATGTACAATGGACTCTGAGTTAGACTCTGTTTCAGGGTTTGAAGTGATGGATTTTGGTTGCATAGCAAGAAATCTAGTGCCATGAGGCTGTATATAGTTGTATAGGATAGGGACCATTTAATGTCAATTGGAACACATGCTGATATAATGGGAATTCCATGAAGGACAGCTAGCTAGGCCTTCCAATTAATGCTTCATGTCAGTGCTGTTTGTGACTAAGAGAAATTTCTATATCTAAGTATGCGTGAATGAGTGTTTGTTAAAGCTGAAGGCAGAAACAGGCTCATGCACAGCAGTAGATTAATAGCATAGATCATATTGGAAACAGGACATTGACAGACCTTGTGAACATCTCCTTTATGGCCAGAAAATAAACTTACCTCCAGCCCCATTCCCTTCTAGCGCACAGTTGGTCCAGCCACTTCCTTTTCTTCTGGCACAGTTCCCAGGCCTTCTTCTTGAGGTCCTCAATCTTTAAGGAAAAACAGGATGACAAAGTTGAGTGTGCAGTGTAGCTATTATTTTAACCACCATACTGGTATGTAACAATGTATTCTACTGATGTCTGAAGTGAGTAGCAGGACATTAATGCACCTAGAAGTGGTGTGCTGCCTCCATAAAGGGCCATGATACCTGTCCCCTGGTCATGAGTTAGCAAGCTGTGCTGTGCAGCCAGTGGTAATAGAAGAGACAGCTTTGTGCAGTAACAAGAATCATGTGACAGGCCTTAATCTATGCCTTCTGAAAGGAAGCCAAAGATTTCCAGTGCTAGTTCCTCCATGGAATGTATGAAATGTTCCAGAGGAAGTTGTAACTAATCATTACTTTATTACTCTACTTGTGACCATAGGTTTCAGTCATTCTTTGTTAACCTTGCTTACTATTTCAGTTACATTATATTACATTGACAACTAATGTACATTCATGCTAATAATGGAATATACAACATTTACAGTATCCATACATACTTATTGTTTCTTACCCAATTTGTATGCCATTTTGGAATCACTATTGAGCCACCTATAAAGATCCTTATGTTATGAATCCGTGCTGCGGTCGACCACTAACAGCCCCCTCTCACTTCGCGGTGGGTCCTCCTGCCAGTGGCCCACTCCATTCCATGGTCGGTCGCATCAGGGCCTTCTATCAGCGTCCTCACCACAAGGAAGACGCCAGCTGCTCGTCCTACCTAGCTCTGCCCCTTAGACCGCGCGAGCATGTCTCTCTGCAGGATTTAAAGGGGCCGTGGTGGGAAACCTCGGCCCGGCCCCTAAAGGCTCGTCATCAGCTGGGGACTATTTAAGGAAGTCCCAGCTCACCTCTGCTTTGCCTTGCAACGAGGTTCGCTCCCAGGAGTTATCTAGTTGCTGTCTCCGTTCCAGCTTGTTCCTGATTCCTGTTCCAGCTTGTTCCTGATTCCTGAACCAGCTTATTCCTGACCTCAGTTCCGTTCCAGCCTGATTCCTGTTTCCAGCTCCATCCTCGCATGCTCCTATTCCTGCTTCCTCTTGGCTCATCTTCCTGGCTCGTGACTTTGGTTCGTTCTCTGATATCCTGCTTTGCTGCCCGTCTTTATTCCTGGTTTATCCCCAGTCTCTGCTACCTGCCTTGACTCGATCTTCTCATTGGACACCTCATTCCAGGAGAACCCACCTAAGTCCAAGTGACTCGGGTCCCCAAGGGCTCCTCCCGGGGGGACCTCGGGCTTTCAGTGGTGAAGTTCCTGTTGGTCTCCTGGCTCCGGTTCTCGCTTGACTCACGACTTCTGGAATTCTCTTTGGACTCTCATCCCCAGGTGACCATACCTAAGTCCAAGCGGCTCGGGTCCCCAAGGGCTCCTCCCGGGGAGATCTCGGGCTTCTAGTGGTAAAGATCTGTTGGTCTTCTGGCTCTGATCTGCCTCCCAGCTATGACTCCACTGTGGGCCTTCCCTCAATGCTGCTTCATCATCTTCTAGCCGGCTCAAGGGTCCACGAGCATAATACCTTACCTATCCCCATCCCCCACAGTTCCCGAGGGATCCACCAGGCACACATTTACCTACCCCTACTCCTCACAACTCACCTAGTGACCCCCCATGCACATCCTTATCTAGCCCCAATATCCTTACATATTCTACTTACCCTATGTGAGTTGGATGCTCCTTTGTTAAAGGTGTGGCACACAGATTGCCATGCCAGTTTGTCCCTCCACAGGTTTCTCCTGAACTCAGTAATGGGGAAGATGTCCCCCTTGTACTGCACCATCAGGGATACCTGTTGGTGAAGTTAGGATGCCAGACTGACAATGAGATTCTCACATTCCATGCTCCTGAAGATCTGGAAGTTCTGCACTCACGGAAGTGTGCGCATGCTCGCGCATGTGAATGTGCATGGTACATGCAAACTTGTGTGCGCAATGCAAAACAATGTGCAAAGTTCAGCACATCTGCATGCAGAATTGGCACATTAAAGTTCTGTGTATTTTGTATTGTGTGCCTACATTTGCTTGAGCATGCCCGTATACATGCATTTATGGGTGTGTGCATGGTTCTTTGAAAATTATCTTCCCTTTGGTTAGTTTTCCTCAGATTCTTCCAGGAAGCAAATGTCTGCATGGTCAAAAGACAGAATTTCTTTGCTCGGCATAGGAAAGCCAGTGCTAATCAAACCAGCAGCATTAGGCAGATTTCTACCAATCCTTAGATCAAAAAGATTTTGCAGGATAATGCATTAATTTGTTAAACCACTGTGGCAAGTAGAAGAAGAATCCTCCTTAGTGATGTGCTCCTAATAGGATATGATGATATCTGGGCTTAGGATGAAGTGTTGATTTTTAAGTCCTGTGTGTAATATAAATGAAAAAGTGAGACCTAATCAAAATGCAAATTGTATGCGTTCATCATCTCTATACAAGCCTTCTCAGAATCCAAGGCATTTGCATGAAATAAAAGGGTGCATGTTATGATGGGGGTATTTAATAGTGTCGCTTCTTTTAAAACCATTTCATCCAATTCATTATAAAACTCATTTTTAAGAATGTATAACAGCATAAAATGAAAATGCAAAACAGTAGACATTTTAAACTTACTACCTGTTTCAAGTATATTTTAACTATTTTTGTCTAGAGGAAATTCACAAGGCCCACCTGTTGCACTATGGGTGCATATTCATCCATTTAGAAGCCAGAAAGGAAGCTGTGGCTAGTCATAATGATCATCCAAATTTCTCCTCTGCTCCCCTGATGGTACTAAAAAAGCTTGTTTAATGATCTTGAATAGTGGCAAATTAGACAATAATGAGTATATGAGAGATTTTATGTAAATGCCTCTCCACAACACAGAATGCATTGTCTTATCTCCTTATAATATGTACAAAGCTCATTATGTACAGTCTAAGAAGAAGTCTAATATACTTGCCCACACTTAAATCTGAACACTGACTCATTTACATATGTTGTAAAACAATTATGCAGCCTGGATCTATAGAAAATAATAGTAAGAAAACACATATAGCAAATGCCTTGTTGTGCTCTATAAAACACCTGCAACTGCTCAGCAAAGTATAAAACATCAAAAGCTACTGGCATAGAAGGTTATCAACATTCAAAATGCTATAAAAATGTCTTTCCCATCTATTCCATACATTTTCTTCTCATTAAAAGACAACTATCCTGCCCATTAGCACATCATCTGGAAAAGTCAACCTTTCCCTTAGAAAACCATGCAATAATCATGTCTGCACTGTTATCATGATCACACAACTCAAGATATCAACAGCACAGCAAGAGTAGAAAGGAAGGCAAATGGAATCTCATAAGCTCCAACAAAGGCTCCAGTTCTACATTACCTACCTTACAGAAATCTATTCAGACTTTGCCCAACAATCATTTTGCATGGGCTAATGTTATTGTGCTCTGGACACCTCTGGCAGTAATGTATGCAGCAAATGCATGCTATAATGTTATTTTTATTATTATTACTAGCTGATATCCATTGAAATTTCACTGGAGAACATTATAAAGCAAATTTTAAAAGCTCTATGCATGCCAAAGATGTGAAATATGTGTAGAAGTTGGGCTTGTGTGCGCCACGTGGATTTTAAAAAGCACTTGAGTATGTGTGTATCTCCCGGTACGTGCACAAATATTTTTTCGAAAAAAGGGGCAAGCAATGTGCATAGTCTAGGCAGAACATGGGCTAATCTAGATTTCTCAATGAAATCTGCACAAAAGTATTTATGCGCGCAGGCGTGCCCCAGGGTCCCCTACTGCATAACTTTAATTCTGTTATGGATGGCAATTAAGTACTGAAACAAAAAAAACTAAAGAGATTAGAGGGGTTTTAGTGTTGGGGCAGATAGGGTAAAAGGTAGGCTAGTTAACTTGGGGGGTTAGAAAGTTCTATCCTTTACCTGGGTGAACTGGGAATGAACTGGGAAAACTGTCAAATAAAATCTAATAAAATCCTCCCACTTGAGTGGTAGAGGTAGCATTTGTGCGCACATGTGCACGTTCATATACAATTGTGCACACACATTAAACAAGAAGGACTAGATCAAGGTTAATATGGACTAGAAATGTTGACCTGATAGATAAATGCTGGCCTCTGCATACCACCTCTGTCTATTCGTTGAGTTACAGTTACGAATGTCACTTTGTAAACCGTTGTAATCTATACATGGAACGACGGTATATAAAATGTCTAAACAGAAATGTCTAAACAGAAAAGAGAAAACAGAAACATGCGTACAGCCAATTTATACCATGGCACGCATATACTTGTGTATGTTATAATATGACAACGTCCTTTGGCGCAAGCTGGCATACATGCATACATGTGTGCCTGCATGGCTGTTTCAATGTTGCCATCCCAATATTTTAAGACAATTAATGTTTGCTCACTGAATGATAATTTTAAAATCTGATCATCATCATGATAGGCAGTGCTGTTCTCTCTTCTCTCTTCATGTCTACTATGAATGTCAACCAACAGAAAATGTGTTCTGAGACCCGCAATAGCGTGTGCATTCTTACTGATGTGGCTGACCAGTGGCCTTACTAGGTGGTCTGTGTGGATGCAGTGGGTTGAGGAATGAGCATGCCATGGGGACTGTGTATGTGTAGTTACTTAGGTGGAGTGGATGCAGGACTGTCTGTGTGTACATCGATATTGGTGGGAGAAGGCAAGTGTGTGTGTGTGTGTGTGTGTGTGTGTGTATGTATGTATGTATGCACGGCTGTTGGAGAGAGGGGGAGGGTGTTCTGAAATTTGTATGTATGCTGTAACTTGTAATTCTCTTTAACTTTTAATACAGTTCTGTAATACTGTTTTTCCTGTCTTTTCTTCCCCTTTTGACTTTAATCATTATTATAATTTTAACCATCATTATCTATCATTGTGTATATTACTTTAGCAATGCATTTAAAATTGTCATGACAATAATTCTAATAGTAAAGGTAAATCTGAATCTGAATTGGGCATCTCTGTGAAAGAGGTGAAGGAGAGGAAGTGAGTGAGGCAAGGGTGTTTGTGTGTGTTTGTGCAAGGCTGTTGACAGAGGAAAATCTGGGGTGTGTGTCTATTCCTCTGCAATTGAGGGGTGTGTCTGTGCCTGCTGGGTTGTGCGGCAGAAGTGGAACTGATATGGGCCTGTGAGTATTCCCCAGTGAGTATGGGAGACCGGGTGTGTAAGGCAGAGGGATTATGGAAGGGCTGTGGTCAGAGATCAAAGGATTTGATGGAGGCTGTGTAGACAGCTTGAGAGATGTGAGTGGGGGTGGGCAGAGAGAAAGAGTGGCAGTATGCAGGGTGTTTGTGTGCATGAGTGCCTGGGGATGTGTAAGTGTGTGTGGGGGGGGGGGGGGGGGGAGGAAAGGTATGGAGGGTGTGAGTGGCCAGGGCTGGGTAAGTGAGTTGGATTTGGATGACTGGGAAAGGAAATGGAAGGTGTGTGTATATTTGTTTGGGGGGGAGAGGGAAGATACACTGTGAGCCCATAGCCTACTATATCCAACCAATTTTTGTCTGCCACCTCTTATGCCACCCACCTTTCCCCTTGCTGCTTATCCCACCACCAACAGACAACATCCAATGCCTAAGCCTATAATATATATGATAGATTATTGTTATTGTTATTGTTAATATGATGATGATGATGATGATGATGATGATGATGATGTACTCAAAAAGGGGTCTATAGGGGCCTTGTGAGAGAATGAGAAGGAGTGAGAGAAAGCCGTCCTGGTGCGGAATGCTGAGACTGTGAGAAAGAGCCAGCTGAGCTCCCTCTGAGAAAGTTGTGAGAACGGAGGTGAGCCTGATTAGAACCAGCTAATCCTGCATTCCTGACGTCATCATCCAAGGACCAGGTCCTTAAAACCCGAGGAGTGTCGGAGATTAGTGAGGTTCTGTGAGAGAACGAGAAGGAGTGAGAGAAAGCCGTCCTGGTGTGGAATGCTGAGACTGTGAGAAAGAGCCAGCTGAGCTCCCTCTGAGAGAGTTGTGAGAATGGAGATGAGCCTGATTAGAACCAGCTGATCCTGCGTTCCTGACGTCATCATCCAAGGATCAGGTCCATAAAACCCGAGGAGCGTCGGAGATTAGTGAGGTCCTGTGAGAGAACGAGAAGGAGTGAGAGAAAGCCGTCCTGGTGTGGAACGCTGAGACTGTGAGAAAGAGCCAGCTGAGCTCCCTCCGAGAAAGTGGTGAGAATGAAGATGAGCCTGATTAGAACCAGCTGATCCTGCATTCCTGATGTCATCATCCAGGGACCGGGTCCTTAAAACCCGAGGAGTGTCGGCGCGCAATGCCGCCGGCACGCTGCCTAAGCCACGCGCGCCGAAGGGGTTCACACGGTTTAGACCGGCTTTGACCGCGAATGACCGCAGCTGGCTGGAAAAGACTCTAGGGAAGTCTCTTTACACCTTATTGTTTCAAATCTATGGGTCAGAAAAGGAAAGCACGCTTTGTTACCTTGTCTCCATCTACTGTAAAAACTGGTCCCATGGACGCTCATATTAATTGGCAGGGAACGCTGCAGTAGGACTTTACTCAAGACATCTCTGATGCCTCATTAAGTCCAGGCAACTGACCGACCCCTCCACAACCACCAGGAAACATGGATAAAGACCTTCAAGTTGAGACCACGACAGGAAACGTGAGTGCACAAGAAATGCAATCTCCATTGACTGTAGTAGAGTCAGCTCCCTGATCTGTAGTACACTCTTTAGAAGCAGAGGATGGTAATGTGATAATTACCATGGACCAATCACAGATTGCTTCTGTGGATCCGGCCAATGTGACTCTGGGGGATTTGTGGAGGGTTTTGATGAAATTAGATTCTAACTTAGTACAAGTTAATACCTCTTTATCCTCATTAGTTAATGTTAATAGGTTGTCTATATTGGAACAAGGGAAAAGGTTAAATGAAGTAGAATCAACTTTAAAAACAGTAGTAGTGAAAATCCAGAATTTTCAAGAGAGAGAGAGTGTGAATATCCTAGATAGTAATTCTTTACATGCTGAAATAGAAAATTTGGAAAATGTACTGAGAATTAAAAATCTAAGATTTGTAAACTTTCCAATCACTAGATTGTTATCACCTAGTGAAATGTTTGTAAAATTTTTAAAAGAAAATTTAGCATATGAAGATAAGGATATACCACTTGTATCTAAAATTTATTATTTCCCAGCTCGCCCTATTAACAACAATGGGCAGATAGAGGAGAAAAGTTTAGGGATATCAACCTTCCTAGAAGAATCTACGGATATTATTAATAGAAGGGCAACATTATTTGTATCCTTCTCTTTGGAGAAAGAGAAAGATACTGTATTGGGAAAATTCTTTAAGAACAAGGATTTGCAATTCTGTGGCCAAAATATTTATGTGTTTCCGGATGTGTCTAGACCTACGCAAGTTCGTAGGAGACAATTCCTTAGGTTAAAGAACAAGACCCTGGAAATTGGAGCCACATTTTATTTAAAATTTCCTTCAAAATGTTTTGTCAATTACCAGGGTAAAAAGTTCTCTTTTAATGAGCCATCACACCTGGAGAATGTCTTAAGGGATAAAACCAGTCTAAGAATGAATCAAAAATCACCTGAAGTAATGGTCATAGAGAATCAATTAGAAACCGCTCCTTCTCAGAATTAGTTTTTACTTTAGCTTTATTTCCTTGGTTTATAGGACCCCCCACATTATTGGTTCATATGAAAGAAATATGATTATGTTTAGTTTGTTATTGGATTATTGGATTATGAAAGTCTCTCATGTGATTTCTTATATTATGTGAAATGACATACTTTTTGTATTATGTTTAACTATGGAAAATTGAATAAAGAGATAATTATAAAAAAAAAAAGGGGGTCCATACCTGCCTGTATCTGCATATGTTCTGCTGATAGGACCCAACTAATTTAGCCAGCACACGCTTCACTCACATAGAACAATTCTTTTTTATCTAATAAAATCAACTTTACTTCTTGATCCTTATGTTTTTTACAGGAGTATCACATGCAGCAAGACATGCTGGGAAGCAGAGTATGCAGAGAAGACCTGACACATCTAGTGAAAGAGACATGACTGCTACTATCAACGCACAATAAAGCTCTGGATTGTTACCAGAGGATGTGGTTAGTGCAGTTAGTGTAGCTGGGTTCAAAAAAGGTTTGGATAAGTTCTTGGAGAAGTCCATTAACTGCTATTAATCAAGTTTACTTAGGGAATAGCCATTGCTATTAATTGCATCAGTAGCATGAGATCTTCTTAGTGTTTGGGTAATTGCCAGTTTTTGTGGCCTGGTTTGGCCTCTGTTGGAAACAGGATGCTGGGCTTGATGGACTCTTAGTCTGACCCAGCATGGCAATTTCTTATGTTCTTATGTTCTTATCCTGTCTTCCCCTTTATTTTAAAACAGCTCTTTTATAGGAAAATACTGTATATGGAAGGATGTGCTTCTACAGTTGCACCATTTAAGGAGGCAACTTTCATAACCATTTATGTGCATATAGCTGAATTTCAGAATTGTCTGCAATATAACTGTCCACAATATACCATTTGCACGTGTAAGTGAATTCGTGGAGATTTTATAAACTGCATGGCGGGAACTAAACAGTTTATAAAAAAATACAGTGTATTTCTATCCTAAAAGTATGCATTTATGTTTCAGTAAGCATGTATATTTGTCATGCAGGATCATGTAAAATATATGTACATATTTATAAAAAATATGTGTAGTACATTACATGCAGAAATAACCTGGTATTAAACAAGGAGGCCAGTATTTTATAAAGTATGCATGTAGTGCTCCTCTGAAAATATTTACTTGCGTGTGTACTTGGAATCATTGGTTCACCAATTCTTTCACATGTTCACCCAGACCCACCAGCACTAAACCCTGAACTCCCCCAAGTTCAACCAGTCCTCCAACCAAAAAACTGCAGATAAAAGACAAGTCTGATTGCAATTGCAGAAGTCAATTAGCAGACAAGTTTGGTAATGTATGCGTATATAATGCTTACAAAGTAGCAACTTATGCACGTACTTCTGAACCCCAGCCCAGAATGCCTCTAAATCTTTCCTTTTATGAATGTTCTCATTTATGCATGACACTACAAGTGCATACTCTCAAGGTTATAAAATTGCATACATTTGTGTTCATGTTACTTATGCATTCTATTTTTATGCACACAACCCTCTTGTATTTCTATGAAAATTGCTTTCATAAGAACCAGTTTTATACACATAAATGTTCTTTGAAAAATTATCTGGGGGGTGTGCATATAAAAGTATATGCAAAAGTGATTTTTCACATACTTTTACATGTATTACAAAGAGGCATTCTAGGAGCAGAGTTGAATCAGGGGTATGATGTACGCACATACTTTTGATTTTCCAAAGTATGCACAGAAATATTTCCCAATAAACGTACACCTACACCTGAGCTGGTATAATTAAATGCATGTATGTCGACACTGTTTCTGAGTACACCCATGAATTTTCAAAGCAGATTTATGTATATAAATTCGCTTTGGAATTTCAGGCTAAAGTCTGGATGGAAAAACTTCCTACAGATTTTAATCTGTGCAAGCTGTTTGAAAATTACCATCCCCATGGCTTTGGAGGGCCATCCTTGTAGAAATCTAACAATGGAGTTACAGATCTGGTCATTGCCTGAATGAAAACTGGACATGATGATATCCAAAAGCTATATAGCCCAAGGGATTCTCAACTTGGCCCTTGAGACACACCTAGTTAGTCAGGCTTTCACAATGAATAAACATGAGATAGATTTGTATACCATTGAACCAGTGCATGCGGATCAATCCCATGCATATTCATCGTGGATACTCTGAAAACCTTGGCGCAGAACATATTTTTATCTTTATTAATTTGAATTATTGGGTCTTTATGTCTGCTGTTTTGAAATATTTTATTGATGTCTGGAAATATTTGATATGAGTTTTTAATTATTGTATATTCCATTCATCAGCTGTTTTGACATAATCCATTCTTTTTGTTAGTATGGTTTACTGCTATTGATTTTAGATTTATTGATTTGCTTTGAAGACTGGGGATGTTTCTCTTTTTTCTTTGTTGTAGTGCATATAGAGGCTCTGGCTTGTTGCGGTTTCCAGTTCAGTTTTGGTCTGCATGTTTCTATTTATGCTTTAAGGTCTCTTTATTCTTTGTTAGGTGAGGGTCTGCACATGTGATTCAGGTGAGGTATTCTGCTGGCGTGTAGTTTCTGTGTAGGGCTCTATAGTAGCCTGGATTGTTCTGTTTTCCTAATAGGAGGAGTACTGGAGTTTTAAGGCCTGGTGTAATATTTTCAGTGTTGCCTTTTCTTAAGTAAGGTGGTTACTGTTTGAGTGCTGGAAGTTGGTGCTGTTCTGGTTCACTATTTATGTAATTTCTGTTCAGAAAGAGTACTTATCTTTCCCTTATGTCATTCTTAACATTAAAAGTAATACTGGGCCTTTTTTAAATTTTTTGCTATCGATTCTAATGAGCAGCGTGTCACACATGTGAGCTTTATCTGTCAGGTGTGTCACGATGGGAACAAGGTCGAGAAGCACTGCCCTAATCTAATTCTCTCCCATTCTTTCATCAGGAGAGGAGGGGATGATTCAGATACAGACACAGCCGCAGGATTCAGTTGTGGGCTGAGGGAGGAAAAGGAAGGAGGTATCTTTGAGCAAAATACTGAAGTTGTAAGTAATTGATATGGAAGGGAGAAGAGGTGAATGCTGAAAGGGAGTGAGGTGAAGAAGAGATGAATGCTGGAGTTGCAAGAGTGGAGTGGTGGGAGAAGATAAATATTGGGGGGGGGGGGAGATGAAAAGGTGGTTGAATGCTGGGGGAAACACACCAAGGAGAGGTGACTGCAGTATCCTCCACCATCTCCCTGAAATCAGTACTGCAAAGTTGGACTGTCTGCGGTGATGAGAGAGAACTATGATACGGGGACGCATGAGAATCGTGTGGGAGGAGTGAATGTGTTTGGGGGAGTGCAGAGGCATGATACACGGGGAGGGGTTCCAAAAGAGCTGGAGGAAAAGGCATGGACGAGAGAGCCAGAGGGAAAGGGTCTGTGAGAAAGAAAGCCAGGCGTGGTGTTAGGGGTGAAGAGATCCAGAGATAGGGTGAGTGTGGAGCAGAGTTGGTGATGGTGGATGTGTGTAAGAGAGTGACAGAGGGTGGGGTGGGGAAAGTGAAAGAGAAAAAGAAAGAGAAAGAGAGCCTTTCTGCTGAAAGTGGTCCTGGAGGGATCCTTATAGGTTGACACTAAGAGCTGCAGCAAACAACTGAGACCCATGTTCTCCACGACCTGCAGGGGCTGACTGTCTAAAGCAATCATCTCACCAATAGTCCTAGTCACCATTTTGGATGCTGCCTGCCTCTTTCCCTGTGACAGTGTCACCAAACACTACCCCATTTCCTCCATGGTGGGCTGTTGCTTCTTAGATATAGCTGGGGACTGCTGCTGCAGCCTGCCACCTGACTGGTAGAAGGAGCCAAATTCTTGGAAGCAGCTTGAGGAACACTTGTTCCCTTTTCAAATACTAGTGTTCTCGTTCTTGCAAAAGGGCCCCCCTGACTACTGCTACTATCATTGAAGGTGATGCTTCATTCCAGAATTATTTAAGTGGCCCAATTGCTTCCCTCAGCTGATGTCCTTCATGCAATAGTTACAATGCACAAAGTGTGGGTCCACCCTAATTTGAAAATGGCTCCAGATCACAGATTTATTTCATGATCCCTTGCTTCTGTTTGCATCCTTGGGGGTGGATGATGCTCCTGACAGTGGAGACAGATGGAGCCTGAGAAACTAGCCCAGAGGATTCACTCATCCTCTGTTCCTGCACTGTCAGTGTGGTCTGTTCTCCCTCACCAACTTCAGCTCCTTCCTCTCTCTCCTCTGTCAGTGAAGTGTAAACTAGCATGGTATGGACTAAACCTCCTAATATTGATTTTCAGATAATGCCTCTCCCATCTCAGATTTAGGAAATCCTTTAAAGGGAGATTATTCAAGTTCTGATTCAGTGGAAGAGGATAACAAAACTGTTTTTATGGCCTCTACTGCACTAAGGGATTGCGCTGCTGGTGATTTAGGTTTCACCTCATGTACTTCTACTTCTAAAGGCACTGGTGGTTGTACTCTGCAGCTGCTACTAATACCTTCCCTTTACCTCTCCTCTGACACAAGAGGATCTGGCTGAGACCCTGATGGAACTGACATATCCTCCCCAAATTTCAATTCTTTGTGGCTTGACATGCCTGCCTCTCCTACTGATGTTTTGGATTGAAAAAAACCCTCTTCATTTTGGTTGGGGACTCACTATTCTCTTCTTAGCAAATATTCTACTAACAACTGTTAGCTTCCCATGTCCTCTAATACCTTTGCATGATGGGATTTTATCTGCTGCAGTGCTGGACAACAGATGTTTTAATTTTTATTTCTTAAAATGTAGTGGATATGTTTTTGAAACACTGACACTAGTGTGACTCCAGTAATCTCTCTGTGTGAAATGTTGAACAATAAACAGAGAGACTAAACTACACTAGAACTATTTTAGTATTTTGCCCTGCTTACTAGTGTACTACATGCACGCATACACATGTGCGTGCACACACACACACACATACACACAGAAAAAGCAAAGAATGTAATAATGCTCTTAAATGTGTGTGAGCACAGCCATGCACCTGTAATAAATGCAGAACTAAAATAAATTAATCCACAAAGTGGCTGGCTGTATCTGTGGTGGTGACTGGCACAGACGGGTCTATTTCTGGATGCACTAAGTCTTGTACACAGTACACACGGTACACCCAGACCCAGACACAGAGAGTTAAAACAGCTTCTTTATCCAAGGTACTGTGGCACAGCAAGTAGCTCTGGTACTATACTAGTTCACACAGCAACAGGTATTAGGGAATTTAGAATAGAAAACCCCTTTTTTCTGGGTCTTCAGGTCTCTATTTTATAGGTCAGCTATACAGAGCAAAATAGTGGAATATACATACTTTTTATATTTTTTGCAAAGCTTAACATGTCTGCTGTTTACTAAGTTAATTTTATCTTAGAAGTAGGCTTATTTTTACATTTGCTCCTAGATACATAATCATAACACAGTGCAAGTAGTTTTTATTGTAAAAAACATGATAAAGTATTACAAAATATTGCAGTAGATACCTAGCATGAAATGACTGATGAAATCTAGAATGGAAGAAAAGGGGTGTTGCTTCAGTATTTGTACTTAGGTACATGGGGCAATAAGAGATTTGGTGCAGATCTTTGATTAGGTCTGTGATTGGAGAAATTGTATGATAGAAAAAAATAAAGATGCAATGAAAGGAAGTTTATTAAATAATAATGAATCTGATTGGTTATATAATCTTTTAATGAGAAATTAGATATATATTAGCCTCTGTCTAAGATATATGGAAACAGAGAGAGAAAGAGAGCAACTTGCCACTGCCATGTAACTTTGTATAAAATCCATTAAGATGAAGTGTTGTTTTATTGCTAAATCAGGCCTATTTTAAAAATGCCCGGCAATGTGTGTAAAGCCCCGGGGCACGTGTAAGCCCTGGGGCTTTACAAAAGGGGTGGGGGCTGGGCGGTGTGGGGGTGGGACAGAGCCGGAGGCCTCTGACGGAGCGGCCATTGCCGCTGTGTCAGAGGATCACGTGCCGGCAAGCAGCCGGCGAGTGCAACTTGCGCCTGCCCGGAAGCAGGCAGAAAAGGAAAGACAAGAGTCAGGGGGAGGTTAGAGTAGGGCTGGGAGGGGAAGGTTAGGGGAAGGGGTGGGAAGGTTAGGTTAGGGAGAAGGGAACAGAAGAAGGCAGGGTGGATTGGCGCACGCAAGGTGCACAATTGTGCACCCCCTTGCGTGCGCTGACCCCGGATTTCATAAAATGCTTGCACCAGGTAGCGCGGGTAACGCGCACACATGTAGGCCACATGCACTTCTTTTAAAATCTACCCCATAATGTACATTGATGCTAAAGAATTTTTTGTGATTGGTAGTGGCAGTGGAAATTTTAAATATTGGTTTTAGGATTAAATATAGTGGTAAAGGAAAAAAGGAGGAGATATAAGATAAGGAGATTTTGCACAGGCATAGCTCTTAAATTCAACTAGGTGGTGTGGGATATACTTGGTTTTTTTTTAAGTATGCTTGTGTAATGTTACAGACAGGAGTGGTGAGTGTTTATTTTTTTAACATGGGGAATGCTTCTTCACAGAACTCTCTGGCCAGTTCAGCGGCAGTTTATATGTCTAGTTACCAGCAAATAGATAAAAGATATCTGAAAAAAATGGCATGGCTTTACAAAAGATAAGGTTAACTTGCAATTTCCATTAGAAGGTACATCTAATTTGAGAAGGTTGTCTTACTTGAAACTGGAGGAAAGAAAAGGAAAAATTAATCAGAAACAGCTGCTTTGTCAGCATGGTGGCAAGAAGCTGAGAAAAGTAATCAAAAATCTATTAATGCTGAAGTTAAGGACTCTCTAGGAAAAGCAAAAAGAGAGTTGGAGCTTACAAAGAAGGAATTAAATGTTTTACTTACTGAAATATATAAGCCATTCAATTATCCCAGAATTTCACTATACCCAGTAAAAGCCTTGGAAGGGCTGGAAAAGGATAATTCAGTTCTTCTGATCCTATATATCAAGGGGGGTGTTTAAAAAAAAACATACTACCCCTCCTCATAGACCAGACAATGTGGAGAGGGTACTGGAGGAGGGGCCTCATTGTCAACCTATCCTTTTGGTGATTCTCATTTATCAGAAGGACAGCATGATAAACAGGGCCTGGCTCTGGTATATAGGCTTAAGGGCAGCAAGTTAAAAACTAGCTCTTCAAGAACATAAGAACATAAGAAAATGCCATACTGGGTCAGACCAAGGGTCCATCAAGCCCAGCATCCTGTTTCCAACAGTGGCCAATCCAGGCCATAAGAACCTGGCAAGTACCCAAAAACTAAGTCTATTCCATGTAACCATTGCTAATGGCAGTGGCTATTCTCTAAGTGAACTTAATAGCAGGTAATGGACTTCTCCTCCAAGAACTTATCCAATCCTTTTTTAAACACAGCTATACTAACTGCACTAACCACATCCTCTGGCAACAAATTTCAGAGTTTAATTGTGCGTTGAGTAAAAAAGAACTTTCTCCAATTAGTTTTAAATGTGCCCCATGCTAACTTCATGGAGTGCCCCCTAGTCTTTCTACTATCCGAAAGAGTAAATAACCGATTCACATCTACCCGTTCTAGACCTCTCATGATTTTAAACACCTCTATCATATCCCCTCTCAGTCATCTCTTCTCCAAGCTGAAAAGTCCTAACCTCTTTAGTCTTTCCTCATAGGGGAGTTGTTCCATTCCCCTTATCATTTTGGTAGCCCTTCTCTGTACCTTCTCCATCGCAATTATATCTTTTTTGAGATGCGGCGACCAGAATTGTACACAGTATTCAAGGTGCGGTCTCACCATGGAGCGATACAGAGGCATTATGACATTTTCCGTTTTATTCATCATTCCCTTTCTAATAATTCCCAACATTCTGTTTGCTTTTTTGACTGCCGCAGCACACTGTACCGACGATTTCAATGTGTTATCCACTATGACACCTAGATCTCTTTCTTGGGTTGTAGCACCTCATATGGAACCCAACATTGTGTAATTATAGCATGGGTTATTTTTCCCTATATGCATCACCATGCAGTTATCCACATTAAATTTCATCTGCCATTTGGATGCTCAAACCCGTCTCTGATTGAGGAATTGTTGTCATCCTCAGACAGTGATTGATTCAAAGACTCCTAAATCTTTAGAGACTTCAGGACCTCATACTGATGACTCAGTAAAGGTACTGAGGCAAACTTTAGCTGACCTACAAGGCCTCAACTGTATAATAAAAAAATTAGACTTGAGTGAGTTGTTTAAAGAGAAAGGCCCAAAGACCAATCTACCCCTCAGATTAGATACTGTATTGGCTATCCAGATTGCTATCATCAAAGATTTTATAATTTGAAGTCTAAATGTCTAGTAAAAGATGGACAACTATACACTGGAAACTACCCTTTGAGGTCAGTACCCATTGCTAATAAAAATATTAATTATTCACTTCAAGTGTATGTGCCATGGCCATGAAATGATTTGCTGGCAATTACAAATTCCTTTCCTAATTTCCTAAAAGAATCAAGGAAGTGGGCAGAGGAGGTGAGGGAAAGTATTGATGCTTTATTTGAAGCAGCCTTTCAACTTCTCCCCCCAAAAGAGATTAAACATAATTACATTCATGTAAAATATCAGATAAAGAGGAACAAGCTGAGTATTTAAGTAGGTTGACTGATACATTTATGGCCCATTCTGGACTAGCAGATTCTACTAGTAAAGCAAATCAAGCAGCCTTGACAAGTTATTTTTATATGGGGTTGCCCCTCAAAATTAAAGGGAAGGTGCAAAATGCATGTATTACCTGGGCTACCTAAAAAAACTAGCCAAATTCTGTGCTATAGCTAAGGCATGCTATGAGCAGATGAATGTTGCCAAATCTGCACAACTTGATAAATTGGTGGCCCTCCAAATAAATCAATTAGATCATTCACAGAGAAATTGTAGACAAGGTAGGGATGGATGGAGAGGTAGAGGGAGAACAAATGTAGGAATGGAAGTTCTCCTAACAAGGGGTTAAAAAGGAAATTATATGTTTTTCCTGTTATAAACCAGGACACATGTACAGAGAGTGTCTTGATGATCCAATGCATGCCCTACCTCCTCTACCTCCACCCCATCAGTATCTTTCATCTACTGTTCCTCAATATATTCCCAGCTGTGATGATATATGCATATTAAATCATTTTTATTATGGTTCTTTTCTTTTCCAAGCCTAAGAAAGAAATTATATTGTCTATGAATGAATAAACATCCAGTTTTACTTTAAAGTCTCAACTATAAAATTATTTTAGAAAAAAACATAGGGAAAGATTTTGGTTTTACTGTTTGTATTTTATTTTCAAAACTATCTACAAATTACAATCCCATTTTCTGTTCTACACCATAGAAATGTAATAAGACATGTGAATAGAAATATTTTTTCTCCCCTTTATCTAAACAAGATGTTTGATTTGCTCTGTTAATGCCACTGAATTGAATTTGCTAAATGCATTTGATTGGGGGTTAATTCAAAATATACTTAGCTGTCCATGATAGCAGCTATCTTTAAGAAAAGTTAAATCATTTAAGGGTAGATTTTAAAAGGACGTGCCAATTTTATAAAATACACGCACTGGCACGCACATAGTGGATAATATTTTAACATCGTCGGCTCAGTGTGCTGTAGCAGTCAAAAAGCAAACAGAATGTTAGGAATTATTAGGAAGGGAATGGTTAATAAAACGGAAAATGTCATAATGCCTCTATATCGCTCCATGGTGAGACCACACCATGAATACTGTGTACAATTCTGGTCGCCACATCTCAAAAAAGATATAGTTGCGATGGAGAAGATACAGAGAAGGGCTACGAAAATGATAAAGGGGATGGAACAGCTCCCCCATGAGGAAAGGCAGAGAGGTTAGGGCTGTTCAGCTTGGAGACGAGACGGCTAAGGGGGGGATATGATAGAGGTCTTTAAGATCATGAGAGGTCTTGAACGAGTAGATGTGACTCGATTATTTACACTTTCAAATAATAGTAGGACTAGGGTGCACTCCATGAAGTTAGCAAGTAGCACATTTAAGACTAATTGGAGAAAATTATTTTTCACTCAACGCGCAATAAAGCTCTGGAATTTGTTGCTAGAGGATGTGGTTAGTGCAGTTAGTGTAGTTGGGTTCAAAAAAGGTTTGGATAAGTTCTTGGAGGAGAAGTCCATTAACAGCTATTAATCAAGTTTACTTAGGGAATAGCCACTGCTATTAATTGCATCAGTAGCATGGGATCTTCTTGGTGTTTGGGTAATTGCCAGGTTCTTGTGGCCTGGTTTGGCCTCTGTTGGATACAGGATGCTGGGCTTTATGAACTCTTGGTCTGA
Source organism: Rhinatrema bivittatum (assembly GCF_901001135.1). Classification (NCBI taxonomy): domain Eukaryota; kingdom Metazoa; phylum Chordata; class Amphibia; order Gymnophiona; family Rhinatrematidae; genus Rhinatrema; species Rhinatrema bivittatum. Next base: position 749,701,541 of record NC_042616.1, read on the forward strand.
CCCAGTATGGCAATTTCTTATGTTCTTATGTTATAAAATACGTGGGCCGTGCGCACATACGTGCTGGATTTTATAATCCGTGCGTGCTGAATTTTATAATCCGTGCATGTATGTGTGGGCAGCGCATGCAAGGGGAGTAAAATTTAGCAAATTCGAGCACCAACAAGATCGGGGCTCCCTCAGTTCCCTCCCAGTCCGCTCTAATTTAGGAGAGGACTGGGAGGGAACTTTCCTCCCCCTTACCCTAACCTCCCTTCCCATCTCTTCCCCCACCCTTTATATCCCCATTTTTTTTTTTACCTTTTTTACTTTGAGTTACTTCAGGGCCCGACTTGGACCCATTCCGGCCCCTGGACTGCCCAACCTTGCCCCCCCGGCTCGCCCATTTGTCAGGGTCTGGCACTTATGCGTGTATCGCCACTTACACACATGGCCAGGCTCTTTTTAAAATGTGTGCAGCGTGCACAGGGCCCGGACATGCGCGTAAGTGGCGATTTCTATGCACATGGCCAATTTAAAATCCAGCTGTTATTCTATTATCTGTCTTGTTTAGGTTTAGGAAGAAAAAAATGAATAATAATAAAAATTATGAATATTGCAACATTTATTAATACATAGTTATACTGTACGATATGTATTTCTATAGTATAAGATGACAATTAAGTAAAAAGAAAAGTCTTTAATGTCTTTCTAGTGCAAACAAAACATATTATTCACTTCAAGAAAACATGTTCAGCGATATATTAAACACTGAAGTATAAAATGTTGAGACTATTTAATGATTATATGTGAAGCAGAGTGGTTTTTTTTCAAGTTCTTTCTCAGAACAAGAAAAAAAAGGAGTATGATAATATCTGCACAGGATTATCATACTCCTGCTTTCCAAATATTTAAAATCCATTCCATTTTATTTATTAGCATTTTTTGAAGGTTTTATTAAGTTTATATCCCTGCTCTCAAATGATAGTCGAAATATTCATGTATTTGGAAAAAAATATTTTCTTTATTTTCAATTGTTTAGAAATATGCTTTTAGTTTATATGAGTATGAATAGAAAATAGCCCTACCCTTAGGAATTCACTCCTTGTTGCAGAGAAGAAAAAAAAAAAAAGAACCCTGACACAGTGTATGCTTATTAACCATGTAAGATTTGTTTTGAGGAACAGGAATGAAGAAGAAAATTATTCATTTCTAAAGTCATACAATTTTCACAAAAAAGTGCTTTGTGTGATTTAGTAAATTAGAAATTATTCTTTACCTGTTTTTTCCAAAACCTGATAGAAATGTTAATATTAATGAAATGAGTTATTAAGAAAAGGACATTGCAGAATCTTGAAGTTATTGAAAGTGCACTGATTCATATAGAAACCAACTCAGCTCAAATGGCTGAATTGCTGGTATTAACTCGAGCATGTATGTATTTTGGCAAAAGATCTTGTGGCCACTATTTACACACATTCACAATGGGGTAGATTTTAAAACCCCTGCACGCGTAAATCCTCCTGGATTTACGCGCACAGGGCACTCGCATGCCAGCGCGCCTATTTTGCATAAGCACCGGTGGCGCGAACAAAAGTACACGCGCACGTATGTTTTGAAGATCTACCTCAGCCTGTTTGGTCCCATTTCTTGTATGTCAAGTTGTATGAGAGGTGCAGAAAAAGTGAACGATTGAAAACGTGTTTATGTTTATATTGAAGTGCATATGTGGGATTATGATGAAGTAGGGATGATTTAGTATTGCTATGTAATGCAATTCTATAAGGTATGATGTAATGGATCCCTGAGTGTGAATTGAAGGTGATGTGTTACTGTAGTGAATATGTGTTTTGCTAAGCAAATAGTCGAAGGATCTTTTTTGAGTCATGCTATGTGTGAGCATGATAGATCGGTGTGAATGCAGAAGTATGGATGCATATGTCTAGTGTAGGAATAAGTAGTGCATATACTTTATTTATTTATTTATTTATTTATTTATTTATTTATATGGTTTTTATATACCAGTGTTCAGGTGAAAGCCCATCACATCGGTTTACAAAATATACAATTTACGTGAGAAAGATGTGAGCATAACGTGTGCTTGAAGAGAAGGGGTTTACATGATTAGTGAGAGTGTTAGGATGCTTATGTGGTTGGTAGAGTTTGCTCTATTAATAGGCTTTAAAAGATGAGTGCCATGATATGTCAGAGAAGATAGAACTGTCTATTTAAAAGTAGTGAGAAAGGCTGCTAAAACCTTTATGGATCTCTGTGTTCTCTGTGTTTCATATGCTATCTGAATGAAAAAAAAAAAATAAAAGGACAGATGGTTTCACAACATGGCTTCTATGCTTTTCCATGTCGTTAAAGGAAAATAAATTTAACAAACATCTTTTGAGAAAAAATAATGGAAATCTTACAGAAATAAAGGGAGGAAAGAATAAAGACAATAAGATAGTATTGTTAGCAGAAATAGTCCAAATGGTCCATCCAGTCTGCCCTGCAAGCTTCCCGTGTTGGCAACTGCTGCTCCATCAGGTTACCCTTAAGTATCTGCCAAGGGCAGTAACTGCTGCTCCATGAAGGTTACCCTCATGCCTTCAATTAAGGATAGTAATAGTTACAAGCAAAACTAAGCTACTGTCAAATCTGTAACAAAATTCTTGCCACATTTTTATGTGGTGGGAAGCCTTCCTGATAATTCAGACAATGCTGTTTGAATGTTTTTTGCTTTTGGACTTGGCCAACACTGGGCCCCAGATTATAAAAGTGGGGCCCAGTGTTGGCTGTCTTCAGAATACAATACCCTTTTTTCCCCCACCCCAAAGTCGTCAAAGCAGAGAGTGATGCTGCAATTGTGTCAAAATCATCAAGGCTAATTGGGTAAGGGTAGTAATCCCCATCCATGCCTTCTGGTTAAGGGTACTAACTACGTCTCCATGCAGGTTACCCCCACACACCTTTTTCTTAATTGTCATCTTCAAGCTTTTAGGGATCCACAGAGTCTATCCCATGTTTGAGTTTAAGGCCTCAGGGAGGCACAGAGTAGTTGAATAGGTATAAGGTTATTAACTCTTGGTAAGCCTCGTTTGTTTCTCCTGAATAAACCCTTTTATGACAGTTGTTAATCAGGAAAATTTGAACATTTGGTTCTACTAAAGGGAAGCCCAAAATGAAAGGATAGATGGATCCCTATGTACCATAGATACCATACCTAGGTACTCTTACTTCTTTGTGAGAATATTTATATGTACTACTTACCTATTTTTCTGTACTGAAACATCATTCCTCATTCATCCTTCACTTCCCAAACTAGAATATCTGTCTATTGTATTTGCCAATGAGAATACTATCTTTCCAAAGATAACATGAAAAATAGTGAATAGTGTAAATAGAAGGAGGTCTATATTCAAACACCATTTAGTTGGATAAAGTAATAGTTATTCATCTAAATCACTTACCTAGCTATATTCAGTCTGTATCTGGCTAAATGCTAGGCAGGTAATTAGAATGTACCTGGATAAGTCAGGGGCATTCTGAGGAGGAGCAGATAAGCTAACCAGCTCACTCTGATATTCAGAATTAGCGGATCAACCTCTCCGGCTAACTCTGATTGGGCTGAGGGCTGCCCTAAAGTTAGACAGTTATACATAACTGGCTAATTTTAAGATAGCCACGGAATATCACTACTAGTTAGCTGGATATGTATACCTGAATAGCTAGCATAGCTAAGCAGCAGCTGAATATGGACTTCATAAGTAATAAGGATTTAAAATTTAAAAAATTCACAAAGCCAAACTTGTAAATAATTTCATTTTTTAAAGACAAAATAACAATATTAAAGCACTTTTTAAAGAAACAGAACCGTTTTTAGAAGTCAATTACATCCACCTTCATAACATAGCAACATGGTATAATAACCAAAGAAAAAAGACCAATTGACCTGCCCAGTCTGTCCAGTTATTCTAATCCACACTGCTAAGGGTATATCCAGGCTGCCAGTTGTAGAAGCTTGATCACTTGTATAATATAGCTTTGGAGATTTTCGCTTTACAAATTCTGGGATGTTCAATTCTGTGGATTGCATTTTTGGAGTTCTATAGAGAGAGTAAAATAAATCCAGAATATGATTATCCAAATGGTCTACACTATGGGGCCAATTTTGTAACTGCCCGCATACATTTTAATTTAATCATGCTCATATTTTAGACCAGTTCTAGAAAGCCACATACATACACACACACATTCCCTTTGAAAATTATCCCACCAAAACACACTATCTGTTTATTTGTGCACTGATTTTTTTTTCCAGGAAAAGTTACGTGCATACTTTTGAAAACACAGACGTTTACATGTGCATGCTAATCCCTCCCCAACCCTAGCTCTGGGAATGTCTGAGCTCACTGCAGGTAGATTTACACACATAGGGGTAGATTTTCAGACGAGCGCGAATAGCCTACTTTTGTTTGCGCTCCAGGCGCAAACAAAAGTACGCTGGATTTTAGTAGATACGCGCGTAGTCGCGCGTATCGGCTAAAATCCTGGATCGGCGCGCGCAAGGCTATCGATTTCGTATAGCCTGCGCGCGCCGAGCCGCGCAGCCTACCCCCGTTCCCTCCTAGGCTGCTCCGAAATCGGAGCGGCCTAGAAGGGAACTTTCCTTTGCCCTCCCCTCACCTTCCCCTCCCTTCCCCTACCTAACCCACCCGCCCGGCCCTGTCTAAACCCCCATCCTACCTTTGTCGGGGGATTTACGCCTCCCGGAGGGAGGCGTAAATCCCCGCGCGCGAGCGGGACTCCTGCGCGCCGGGCCGCGACCTGGGGGCGGGTACGGAGGGCGCGGCCACGCCCCCGGGCCGTAGCCACGCCCCGTACCCGCCCCCAAAACGCTGCCGACACGCCCCCGAAACGCCGCGACGACCGGGCCCGCCCCCCGACACGCCCCCGACACGCCCCCCTCCGAGAACCCCGGGACTTACGCGAGTCCCGGGGCTCTGCGCGCGCCGGGAGGCCTATGTAAAATAGGCTTCCCGGCGCGCAGGGCCCTGCTCGCGTAAATCCGCCCGGTTTTGGGCGGATTTACGCGAGCAGGGCTCTGAAAATCCGCCCCATAGTGGACATGTACATAAATTTACCACATATCAGGTGAGTAATTTTGTAAAAGCCATTTTACCCAAAGAAATGACTTTGAAAATTACCCTCCTTAAACCTTAGGAGATGAGATTTATGAATCTAAATATTCATTCCCTGGAGGAAAAGAGATAAAGAGTGGGTATGGGTGATACATTTGATTACTTTACAGACTTAACTAATACATATTAATATAGTAAATGACAGCAGTTAAAAGCTAAAATGGCCAATCCAGTCAGCTCAGCAAGGTATTTAGAATTGTAGCTGCCAGTCCATACAGATTACCACCCTGCTATCTATAGGTTACCCCCAAGCAGAAACGTTAACATTGGTTACTTCAGTTCTATCTTCTAGCCACTAGGGATCCTTCACCACCTCCTCCAGAAGGACACGCTTACTTTGAAAAAATGTTTCTTGTCATTGTTCCTGAATCTACCCCCTGGAGTATCCCATCATGAACCCTAGTTCTATAGCTTTCTTTCTGTCTCTCCTCTCCTCTAGAGAATAAATATTTCCCGGAACGTTCTATCCTATCTCTCTTTTTTGAGATGCGACCTCCAAAACTGAACGGTACTTAAGGTGAGGCCTCTCCAGTGACCTATACAGAAGCATTATCCTCTCTGTTTTCCTACTGATTATACCTCTCTCTATGTAACCTATCATCCCTCTGGCTCCAGTCATCGCCTTGTCACAAAACAAGCAAACAGTCTTCTGTGGAAAATTAGTTATAGAAAAAGAGTTCATAATATGAGACTGGAAGGGAAAGACTCAGAGGAGTAATGTAATGAAATATTTCTGCATGGAAAGAGTAGAAAATGCATAAGACAGACTCCCAGTAGAGATGTTAAGGATAAAATGCATACTGCAATTCAAATAGAATGGTGCAATCACAGTTGATCCTTACTGACTGAAATTAGAATGTAATGTCTGCAATATTGCAGTTGATGGGGAAAATGTTAGATTGATAGAGCTGGAGGTTTTTTCAGTTATCAGTTTCTTTGCTTCTGTGTTTATATGTATAACCAAAGGATACAGATACAAATGCAAGGAGGACAGCATGTTTGTTCTGGGCTATTCTCACTGGGGATTAGGTCTTTTCTTATGTACACAGCTGGCTGGTTTAGAGGTAATACTGTATATGAGCTTTAGGAAATTCCCCCTCTTTTCCTTCTTATTCTTGACTGTGCTATTTCTATTCTGTATGATGAATTCATTGTATCAGATGTTAATATAATCTACATTTCTTTTCCAATATACACCTATTGACACAATCACAAGAAACAATTTGTTGGTAATCTGTAAAAAGAGCCCTTTTTCTATAAGCTATAACTTTATTGAAAGCTAAACCACATAACTAGAAGCAAAACACATTCCTGAAGAAAGGCAATCAGATCAAAGTAAGGAATGAGTACCAGAGTGAGGGCTGACTGCAGAACCTTCAGCTGCTAGGGATAAGCTGGACTTGCGGGGAAAGAACACTCAAAAATTTTTAAAAAACTAAATATTAAAAGGTTAAACTATTACTGGCTGTGCATACTGTGTTTACGTTTTTAAGGCTGGTATTTACAAGTGTTAAAAATTGTGTGTGTGTTTAGAAAGAATAGATTTTGGATTAATTTTGTGAGTTAATATTAGTTAATATTTGATTATAAGTGTTAAGAATTGTATATGTTTAGGAAGAATAGACTTCAAATTCATTTTGTGAACTAGTATAAATTATTATTTGTTTTCTAGTGTTAAAAATTGTTTGTGTTTAGGGAAAATGATTTAATTTTCTGTTAGTAAAGGTTAGTATTAGTATTATAATTGTGAGTTTGCAAAGATCACTTGATCTGAATAGTGAGAATACTGGTTCCTGGGCAACTAGTCACTAGTTGTTGTGAATACGGGCTAGTGGACCCTTGGGCCAGCCTACAGGAGACTTGGGAAGAACTTCAGTGGTCTCGACTGAACAGGCCGGGAGGCAGACTTCAGGCGGGCAGGTCGAAGCGGTTTCATCCTGGAAGCTGGTACTCCCCCGGGAGGAGCCCTTGGGAGTCCAGCCGCTGGGACTTAGGAGATTCACCCTGGAAGTCGGAGCCCCCCCGGGAGGAGCCCGTAGGGGCCCGACCGCTGGGACTTAGGCGAGGCGATCGATGGAGAAGAAGCAGGCGAGTATCAGGCTAGGCTGAGGCAGGCAGGAACGAAGACAGGCAGGAACCCGGCTAGGGCTGTAGACAGGCTGGAACCCGGCTCGGGCTGTAGGCAGGCAGGAACCCCGCTAGGGTCGTAGGCGGACTGGAACCCGGCTTGGACTGGCTGGCAAGAACCCGGCTTGGACTGGCTGGCAAGAGCCCGGCTTGAGCTGTGGGCAGGGGCCCAGCTTGAGCAGTAGGCAGGCAGGCTTGAGCTGGCTAGAAGGAACCCGGCTAGAGCTGTAGGCAGGCAGGCTTGAGCTGGCTGGCAGGAACCCGGCTTGAGCAGAAGGCAGGCAGGCAGACAGCAACCGGCAGGCAGGCAGACAGGAATGGAGTAGCCAAGATGCTGGCAGACTCCGGAGCTCAGAGCAACGGGGGACCGAAGGAACCCTGTTGCAAGGCACTGATCGGGTGTCCGCGGTGGCCCTAAGTAGGCCGCGGCATCTGACGTCAGACTCGGGGCGGAGCCACCCTCCGGCGGGAAACTGTCTAGAAAAGCACGGGGCATTTGCACACGCGCACGCCTAGAGGCAGGCCAGCAATGGCGTCTCCCCCGCGGGGACGCCCAGATCCCGACACTGCTTTGTTCCCAGCCGGCAAGAACCCTCGAGGTAAGGACCGGGACGTGAGCTTCACGGACCGGACCGCAACACTAGTGTTTGATGTAAAATGGTGTTAAAGGCAAGTATTATTACAAACAGGAAGAGAGATTGGCTAAGAAGGCCAATTGTTAATCTATTTGCAGTGCACATCACTCAAAGGAGATTATTGTTGGTCTTTTTTTTTTTTTTTTTTTAAAGTAATTGCCTTAGAAACACAGATATATAAGAAAGTGATAACTGTGTAAACCCTAGTCCAGAGGAACCTTCATCTGCTGCTGGTAAATTGGACTTGCTGGGAAAGAACACTTAAAATCTTTTTAACAAAGGAAAAAATTAAATGTCTAAACTATTATTGGCTAGTATTTGTTTGCAGGTGTTAAGAATAATGTGTGTTTAGGGAGAATAGACTTTGGGTTAATTTTGTAAGCTAATATAAGTTAGCATTTGCAAATTTGTTTGCAAGTGTTAAGAACTGTGTGCGTTTAGGGAGCATAGATTTTGGCCCAGAAGGAATGCTGACAGTGGAACCTTCTGCTGAGGTAAGTTTCGACTTGCTGGGAAAAAGCACTTAAATCTTAAGACAAAATATAAATATTAATAATATATATAATAATAATATTACATTTTAATAATATGTCTTTGGGAGGGGTTGAACTATTACTGGCTGTTTATATTTTCTGCTAGTTTAAAGGTTAACATTTCTTTGCCTGTATTCAAATTGTTTACTAGTTTTAAGGTTAGTATTTGCCAATGTTAGAAGTGATTGTGAAGTGGGAAAATAAACTTTGATTCTCTGAGCCAGTAAAAGAAAGTATTTCTTGGCCAGCATTTAAATTTTGAGTTTTTAAAAGACACTTACTTGATATGAGGTGAGAGAACTGGTTCCTGGGAAACTAGTTACTAGTTTGATTCTCATACTCCCATCCACTCCATCTCATTTTCTGATAACTAGATTATCACCACCACTAGGAGGAAAAACTTCAAAATAGGTCAATTGCAGCTGGATCATTCATCATTTTGCCATAAGGGCTTAACACCTGCAATAAGGCCCTAACACAAACATTATATGCAAATTATGCATTAATTATTCATGTGGGAGGAATTAATAGCAATGTTCTTCAGTTACATGGAAAACACATGAGAGAGAGCCTCAGTACTTTAACCTCCATTGCCTCAGGTACAAACTTAGGCCTGGATTCATCATTCTTCACAGAATAATGAATCCTGCGAAAATGGGGGGTGGGGGGAAGGGGGGGAGGGCCTGCAAAAGCCCATAGCCTTCGCACTATAGCGGTGCGATTTCGGCGGCAGCAGTGTTCCGGCTGCCATCTTTCGCACCGATGGCGCCACCGTTAGTAACATTATCGCCGGCAGAGAAGCCACCACCGACTACGCCCCCTCCCCACCATGACTCCGCCCCTCCCTGCCCTGACTCCACCCCAATCTAATTTGCATGCTTTCGCATGCGAAAAGGGCGCACCGGGTTTCGCACCGAATAGCACGGTGGTGCTATTCGGTGCGAAACCCGAATAGCACCACCGTGCTATTCGGTGCGAAACCGTGCTATTCGGTGCGAAACCGTGCTATTCGGTGCGAAACCGAATAGCACCACCGTGCTATTCGGTGCGAAACCCGGCAGCCGGCACACCGCGGCCACCGAAATCACACCGCTGTAGTGCGAAAGCTGCGGGCTTTGGCAGCCCCCCCACCCCCCCAGTTTTCGCAGGATTCATCATTCTGCGAAGAATGATGAATCCAGGCCTTAGATTGTAAGCCCTCTGGGGATAGGGAAATACCTACGGTACCTGAATATAATCCACTTTGAAGCACTGAAAAAAGTGTGAAAATAAATATTAGGAAAATGGGTCAGAGTATTATTTATATCACTGTTATGGGGGAGGTGTCAGGGTGGGGAAGGCTTGTGGGCCAGCTTATGGTACACTATCACATGTACAAACAGCACAGTTGACATCATGAAGATTGGGTATCATTCGGCGTGCTGAGAGATGAACTCTCAGTGCTCCGAATGAAGCCCAGCAGCAGGATAGGGAATATCTAGTCTTTTGCAGTCAATGCCACATGTGTGATTACTTACCTGTAGGTGAGAGATTGCATGTGTGCACCTGGTGCAAAGAGCTCTTGGTTTTCAGAGAATGAGTGTCAGAGCTGGATGAGTTGAGGCAGGCAGCCAGGTATAGAGATGAAACCTTCAGAGACATAGTAGTGTGGTTCCAATGCCAATCTAGCATCCTTTGTGCTGCTTTGGAGGATCAAGGACCTTAGTCTAGCAATAACTGATCCTGTAACTAGGAACTCCAGGTGATGCTTTATCCTCTCACACTGTGGGTGTGCCTCCAGGAGATCATGACTAGGAGGGAAGGGTTAGAATGACTGTTGTTGTGGATAATTTGATCAGTAGGAAAGTACTGTAAATAGCTGGGTGGCTGGTGGGCATGTTTCACTTGGTAACAAGCCTGCCTGATACAAAGATAGCAGACCTCATGTGACACCTAGAGAGTGCTGGGAAGGAGTTAGCTGCCAAGGTACATGTGCATACTAATGTCATAGAAAGGCTGGGAAAAGGTCTCTGGAAGCAAAATTTAGGCTTTTAGGTAGGAAATTGAAATCAATAACTTCCAGGATTGCATTCTCAAAAAATGCTTCCTGTTGCATGCACAGGAGCCCAGAGGCAGGCCGAGCTCCAGGGTCTCAATGTGTGGATGAGGTGATGGTGCAGATTAGGGATGTGAATCGTTTTTTGACGATTTAAAATATCGTCTGATATTTTTTAAATCGTCATTAATCGTTAAAGAGTGCGATACAATAGAAATTCCACCGATTTATCATGAAAAAATCATTAATCGGGTTAGTGCACACTAACAGGAGTTAGAACACAACCTAAAAACCCACCCCGACCCTTTAAAACTGCTCCCTTAGCCTCCACCACCCTCCTGACCCCCCCAAAAAACATTTTAAAATTACCTGGTGGTCCAGCAGGGGTCCCAGGAGCGTTCTCTCGCGCTCGGGCTGTCGGCCGATAAACAAAAAACCAACCCTGACCCTTTAAAACCGCTCCCTTAGCCTACACCACCCTCCCGACCCCCCCCCCCCCAAAAAAAAAACCGTTTTAAAATTACCTGGTGGTCCAGTGGGCCCTGGGAGCGATCTCCCACTCTCAGGCCGTCGGTTGCCACTAATAAAAATGGTGCCAATAGCCCTTTGCCCTTACCATGTGACAGGGTAACCATGCCATTGGCTAGCCCCTGTCACATGGTAGGAGCACTGGACAGCCGGTGCCATTTTTAAAGATGGCGCCGGCCGTCCAGTGCTCCTACCATGTGACAGGGGCTGGCCAATGTCATGGTTACCCTGTCACATGGTAAGGGCAAAGGGCCATCTGCGCCATTTTTATTAGTGGCAACCGATGGCCCGAGAGCGGGAGATCGCTCCTGGGGCCCACTGGTTCACCAGGTAATTTTAAAACATTTTTGGGGGGGTCAGGAGGGTGGTGGTGGCTATGGGAGCAGTATTAAGGGGTCGGGGTGGGATTTTTGTTTATCGGCCGACAACCCGAGCACGAGAGAAAGCTCCCGGGACCCCCGCTGGACAACCAGGTAATTTTAAAACGTTTTTTGGGGGGTCGGGAGGGTGGTTGAGGCTAAGGGAGCGGTTTTAAAGGATCGGGGTGGGTTTTTTATCGGATCGGACGCAGCCGATAAAAAAAAAACGATCGGGCTGGACAAAAAAAATGCATGATTTGAATCAGAACCGGAACCGAACCGATTCCGGTTCCAATTCACATCTCTTGTGCAGATGAGAGGTTTCGGTGTTTTTAGGAACTAGGCAACATTTTGGGGAAGAGGGAGCCTATTCCAATAGGATGGACTCCACCTTAACCAGACTGGAACCAGGCTGCTGACACTAACCTTTAGAGTAGATTTTAAACTTGATGATGGAGGAAAGCTAACAGTCATTCAGAAGCATATAGTTTGGAATGATGTAACTTTCAGGGATACTAACAAAACAGGGAAGTTAGGGCATTCCGGTAGAGAGGTTGCAATTAAGGTGCCATTAAGTAAAGATCAAACAGATCAGAAAGGTTTCAGATTACCTAAGCAGGTTATTAAAACAAACAAAAAATGTATTTTGAAATGTATATAAATGCTAGAAGTCTAAAAATAAGATGGGAGAGTTAGAATGTACAGCACTGAATGAAGAGGTAGACGTACAGTAAATGTTATCTCAGAGACCTTGTGGAAGGAGGATAACCTATGGGACTCTGATACCAGGGAACAAATTGTATTGCAATAATAAAATTGATAAAATTGGAGGATGGATGGTACTACAAGTTAAATAGAGCATAGAGTCAAACAGGTTAAAAGTCATGCTGGAAACAAAATGTAATGTACTGTAGAATCTTTATGAATAAAAATTCCATGTGAGAAGGGGAAAAGAAAAGCAGTGGGGGTATATTACCATCTATCTGGCCAGAATGAACAGACAGATGTTGAAATGCTAACAGAAATTAAGAAAGCTAACAACATTAGCAACACAGCAATAATGGGTGATTTTAACTACGCCTGTGTTGACCGGATAAATATCCCAACAGATAAAAAAAACAACTGTTTCATGGAGTAGCTGGTACAAGAGCCAACAAGAATAATAGAAAGACTAGAGGGCACTCCATGAAGTTAGCATGTGGCACATTTAAAACTAATCGGAGAAAGTTCTTTTTCACTCAACGCACAATTAAACTCTGGAATTTGTTGCCAGAGGATGTGGTTAGTGCAGTTAGTATAGCTGTGTTTAAAAAAGGATTGGATAAGTTCTTGGACGAGAAGTCCATTACCTGCTATTAATTAAGTTGACTTATATAATAACCACCGCTATTATTAGTAATGGTAACATGGAATTAGAGATGTGAATCGTGTCCTCGATCGTCTTAACGATCGATTTCGGCTGGGAGGGGGAGGGAATCGTATTGTTGCCGTTTGGGTGTGTAAACTATCATGAAAAATCGTTAAAATCGTGAGCCGGCACACTAAACCCCCCTAAAACCCACCCCGACCCTTTAAATTAAATCCCCCACCCTCCCGAACCCCCCCCCCAAATGCTTTAAATTACCTGGGGATCCGGCGGTGGTCCAGAACGGCGGCAGTCCGGAACGGCCCCCTCAATAGAATCGTGTTGTCTTCAGCCGGCGCCATTTTTCAAAATGGCCGCCGCAAAATGGCGGCGGCCATAGACAAAAACGATTCGACGGAGGAGGTAGTTCCGGACCCCCGCTGGACTTTTGGCAAGTCTTGTGGGGGTCAGGAGGCCCCCCCAAGCTGGCCAAAAGTTTCCTGGGAGTCCAGCGGGGTTCCGGGAGCGATTTCTCGCCGCGAATCGTTTTCGTACGGAAAATGGCGCCGGCAGGAGATCGAGTGCAGGAGCCCCCTCCTGACCCCCCCAAGGCTTGCCAATAATCCCTGGGGGTCCAGCAAGGGTCGGAGAGCGATTTCGTTTTCGGCTGCCAGTAACCAAAATGGCGCCGATAGCCTTTGCCCATACTATGTCACAGAGGCTTTCGGCGCCATTGGTCAGCTCCTGTCACATGATAGGAGCACAAGATGGTGCCGATGGCCATGTGACAGGGGCTGACCAATAGCGCCGAAAGCCCCTGTGACATGGTCGTTCGGGCTATTCGGCACCATTTTGGCGCGCGGCTTGCACTGGCACGAACTAGGGCACGGAGGGCATGGCAAATGGAAGCCGGGACTCCGCTGGACCACCAGGGATCTTCGTAAGTCTTGGGGAGGGATCGGGGGGTGGTGTATTATAATTAATTTAAATTTGGGGTGGTTTGTGGTGGTTTTTAATTAAAAAAAATAATTTTTGCCCCTCTCCCCAGGCAAACCCGAAAACGAATTTTCCCCCGAATTTCGGGGGAAATTTCGTTTCCGGTTTCAGGGCCTCCGAAACAACGCCGTTTATGTCGTGTTTCGGAGGCTCCGAAACAACAACAAATTAGGAAATTTCGTTCAATTTCCTAAATAGGGCGAAAACCGAACCACATCTCTAGAATTTACATCAGGCATGTATGTTTAAAAATAACATCTTGGAAGCCCAGACCAGATGTATTCCATGCATTATAAAAGATGGAAGGAAGGCCAAGTGACTGCAGAATGATTAAAAGGTGAAGTGAGAGAGGTTGGTCTAGCCAAAAGAACATCTTTCAAACCATGGAAACAAGATCTAAATTTAGAAAACAGAAGAAAGTATAAACACTGGCAAGTTAGATGTAAAGCATTGATAAGGAAGGCAAAGCCAGAATTCGAAAAGAAGCTTGCTGAGGAAGAAAAACCACATAATAAAAAACTTTTCAGGTACTTTCAAAGGAAAAGGTCTGCAAGGGGTCACTTGGACTATTTGATGATCAAGGGATAAAAGGGACATTAGGAGAGGGCAAGGCTATACCTGAGAGATTTAACAAATTCTTTGCTTTAGTCTTTACTAAGCAAAATGTAAGGCAGATACTCTTGCCAGAAGTGATATTTAAAGGTAGTGATTCAGAGGGAATGAAACAAATCTCAGTAAACCTGGAAGATGTAATAGGGCAAATTGACAAACTAAAGCATAGCAAATCACCTGGACCAGATGGTATATACCCCATAGTACTGAAAGAACTGCAAAATGAAATTTCAGATGTATTACCAGTAATCTGTAAACTATCATTAAAATCAACTACAGTATCTGAAGATTGGAGGATGGACAATGAAACGTCATTTTTTAATAACGGTTCTGGCATGATCCAGTAAACTACAGACTGGGGAGTTGATGTCAATGCATGGAAAAATGGTTGAAACTATTATTAAGAACAAATTACTGAACATATAGATAAGTCATAGCATAATGGAATAAAGCCACCTTGGATTTAGGAAAAGGAAGTCTTGCCTTACCAATCTGCTACATTTTTTTTAAAGTGTGAATAAGCATATGGATAAAAGTGATGGCATAGTGTATTTGGATTTTCAGAAAGCATTAGACAAATTATATCATAAGAGAGCCTTTAAAAAAATGTAAAAGTCATGGGATAGGACACATTGTCCTATTGTGGATTGATAATTTGTTAATAGATAGAAAATAGAGAGTAGGGATAAATGGTTAATTTTTTCAGTGGAGAAAGGTGATTATTTATTTATGTATTTATTTATTTATTTATTTATTTATTTAGAGTTTCTTATATACCGATAGCTGTTTGCACATCGTATCGGTTTACATACAACTAAGAACTTATGGGCAAGGCCCTTACAAAGAACAATCACAAGATATGTAAAAAATATATACAAGATATGTAACAATATATACAAGAGATATATATGTAATAACAGGGACTATATATAGGGGTATCTTAAGACAGCTAAAATAACATTAAATATATCTTAAAGCGAGGAATTATAATACAGGGTATCTTGCTAAGAGCATAACAAGTACACGAAGCTATAAGACATGGTACCGAGAGAACATGGTTCTCTCGGTACCAGATTAGTGGAGTATCCCACTGATCTGTACTAGCATATTTATAACTATCCTAGAGATGGGAGCACTGAGTAAGGTGATGACATTTGCTGATAATATAAAATTATTCAATCTGAAGAGGATTATGAGAAATTACAAGAGGACCTTACAAGACTGGGAGACTGGGCATCCAAATGGCAAATGACATTTAATTTTTATTTATTTATGTATATATTTATTAATTTATTTAGACATTTTATATACTGTTGTTCCAAATGAAGAATACAACAGTTTATAACATGACACATATATTATAGATTGACAAATACAAAGACTTCATGTGAACCTATAACATACATTTTAAAGATTGACACATACGTTGACTAATGAAATCAGGGATGATATAGATTTGCAGGGATGTTCTAGCACTTTTAACTTAAGGTACTGGAGGGATATAAGGTTGGTGGCATTTTATGTAAATATTAATATTTAATATTAATGTTTAATATTAATGTGGATAAATACAAAGTGATGCATGTAGGGAAAAAGCAACCCAAATTATAGCTACACAAAGCAAGGTTTTATTTGGGAATCACCACCCAGGAAAAGGATCTAGGCATCATTGTGGATAATGGGGCAGATTTTTAATCTTACGTGTGCGGGGTACACGTACCACGTGCATGTTATAAAATCCAGGGTCGGCATGCGAAAGGGAGTGCACACTTGTGCATCTTGTGCATGCCGAGCCCTAGGGGAGGCCCAATGGCTTTCCCCATTCCCTCCGAGGCCACTCCAAAATCGAAGTGGCCTCAGAGGGAACTTTCCTTTCGCTCCCCCCACCTTCCCCTCCCATCCCCTATCTAACCCACCCCCCTGCCCTATCTAAATCCCCCCTACCTTTATTGCAGGAGTTTAAACTTGCTCCGGGCCCCCTCCCTCCCCATCAGACGCCATCCTCCCCGGGAAAAATTTGATCCCCTTCTTTTTTGATGGGAGTCTGTGCAGACTGGATGGGGCTGCCATTTCGCCATGATTTGCGGTGAAAACGAGGCTTCTGGGACCGGCTGCCAGCGTGCCAACCCTCAGCACAGCTGCTGTGCCGGAGGACTCAGGACCGCCCCCAAGCCACCCCCTGACCGCCACCCCACCCCCAGCCCTGCCCCTGGACCTCCCCGGACTGCCAGCCCACCCCCCAGTCCCGCCCCCAGACCACCCCTTTTTCAAAGCCCGGGACATACGCGCGTCCCGGGGCTTGAGCGTGCCGCCGAGCCTATGCAAAATAAGCTTGGCACGCACAGGGGTAGGTTTTAAAGGGTTACGCACGTATCCCCAATATGTTGAAATCTTCTGTTCAGTGCGTGGCAGGATTCAAGAAAGCAAATAAAATGCTAGGAGTTATTAGCAAAGGAATGAAGAATAAAGCAGATAATATCTAAATGTCTCTCTATCGCTTTATGGTGTGCTCGCCCCTTGAGAATTGTGTCACTACATTTTAAAAAATATATTGCAGAATTAGAAAAGGTATAGAGAAGGGCAAACAAAATGATAAAGGGGAAGGAACAAATCCCCTATTAGGAAAGGCTAAAGAAGTTAGGGCTCTTGGAGAAGAGACGACTGAGGGGAAATATGGTAGAGGTCTATATAACAATGAGTACAGTGGAACTGGTAAATATGAATTGGTTGTTTACGCTTTCAAAAAGTAGAAAGACTAGGAGAATTGCAAAGAAGTTATTAGGTAACCCAGTTAAGACAAAAAGGAGACTTTATTTTTTACTCAACATAAAATTAAAATCTGGCATTCATTACTGGAGGATGTGGTAAAGCTGTTAGTTTAGCTGGGTTTTATACATTTTTGGACAAGTTCCTAGAAGAAAAATCCATAAACCATTATTAAGGTGTACTTAAGGAAATACACTGCCTATCTAAGGGATAAGCAGCCTGGAATCTATCAGCCTTTTGGAATCCTGCCGGTACTAGTGATTTGGATTAGCCATTGATGGAAACAGGATACTGGGCATGAAGATCTTCTATTCTGACCTAGTACAACATAATTATTTTCTTATGTTCTTATGTACAATTATATAAAAAAAAGGATAAAAGAAGCTCTTTAGTTTGAGATAGAATTTCAGTTTAATGGGTATCATATTTTGATAATTAGAATTACATTATATTACCTTACTCTTTATATTTATGTTACCCTACTTTAAAAAAAACCTGATATCAAAATACATTATCAGAAATACAGTACAATAGCATATAAATATAATAACATAAGTATCCAAATACACTATCAAATATATTAAGCAGTGATATATAAATATAAAAAGTGACTTCCAGTATGACGTTACCGGGGTCGGCAGCATAGCCAGCTTGCGCCGGGCCCCCCCCCCATCAGACGCCATCCTCCCCGGGAAAAATGTGATCCCCTTCTTTTTTGATGGGAGTCTGTGCAGACTGGATGGTCCTGCCGTTTCACCATGATTTGCGGCGAAAACTAGGCTTCTGGGACCGGTAAGGAGCAAAAAGAGGCACGATCCCCCCCGCGGTGCCAGCGATCCAGGCCGGCATCCCTCCCTTTGAATCTGCTGCCATTCTTCCTACCTTCTCTGGCATCTGGACTTTAAACTCACAGTGGGGTGCAGAGGACACTTGGAGGAGGGGATTCGCCGCGTTTTGAGGCGGAACCGAGTGCTCAGGGGCGTGTAATGCACCAGAGATCGGCGCAATCATCTCACTCTCATAGTGTGGCCAAGATGGCGGCTGCGGCTGTGGGAGATCATACAGCCCCGGTAGCAGAGGTCTCGGAGGAGGCCCTGCTTAAAATATCAGCAAAGGTGGCTGAGGTGGTGGATGCCAGGCTCCTTAAAATTCAAACCTCCATCGAAGATGTTGTAAATGCTGTTGAGGGGCAGGCAAAGAGGCTGGATGAAGCGGAGCATAGGCTGTCTGATCAGGAAGACAGGCTGCAAGCAGCAGAAAGGCAAGTACAAGCGCTCTCTACGCAGAATTCTTCATTGCTAGATCGCTTGGAAGATCAAGAAAATAGGAACCGCCGAAACTATTTAAAAATTATTGGCCTTCCTGAATCTGTACCAGAGCAAGAACTGTATGATCTTATTGAAACTTGGCTGTCCAGCCAGTTGGGCCTGACGCTGAACACTGGCTGGCTGCGCTGTGAAAGAGTGCACAGACTGGGGCATCCTAGAGCCGACGCTAGTAAACCACGGCCCGTGATGGCCAGAATTCTGAACTGGTCTCACAATATTCAGCTTATGCGAGCATTTAGGCAGCACTCGGGAGTGGAGTACCAGAGGCACAAGATCCTGTTGTTCCACGATTTCTCCGCCGCAGTATCTGCTCAACGGAAAGCCCTGTCCCCTGCCTGCACAGAGTTACACAAATGGGGGATACCATTTGCCTTACTTTTCCCTGCGAAGCTACGAGTTCAACACAATGGTACTGTCCTTTTCTTCTGCAAAAAAGAAGACGTCAATTCTTTTATATCCTCGCTAGAGCCTGGCAATGTTACTTGAAGGGCAGAGGTGTTTTGATTTGTTTATGCCAGCGCCTCAGTTTTTGCTGTCCTGCCAACAGAACACAAAGCTGACTGCTTTTGGCCCTTTCTAGAGGGATGAGTCGTTGTCTCTACATCGCCTCTGTTATCTAAATTTTTATTTTTCCCTTTTTCTGCTGTCCGGGGGCTGTTGGCTGTTTCAATTACCAAGTTCTCTTTAATCTGTTCTAATTACTTGAAGTTATATGTTTCGTGCCGGGGGGGATGGATGGGAGAGATACAAAGGGGGGGTGGGGAAGGGACAGAGGAAAGCCAGTGTGCCCTCCAGGGACGCTGGGTACTTTGTGCCTCTTGAGGAGCAAGGAGTTCTGGGTTTGGATGTATTTGGAGTGTGTGGGGTATGTGTGGCTATGGCTGTGGTGTGTACGTGTGAGTGAGAGGCAGACTAGAAGGGAAGGGCAGGAAGTCTTGTATTTCTGGCTGTTTCAATATATGCCAAGCTGCCTTCTAAGGCCCAGGCTGTGGGGCCTTGGAAGCCCAAATGTGAATAATGTCATCCTTTTATGTGTCCTTCTGGGTTCATGGTATGACGCAGGTTAAAATCGTCTCGCTGAATGTGGATGGGGTCCACTCCCAAATTAAGCGAAAGAAGTTATTCACAATGTTTAAGCGCATGCGGGCCCAGGTGATATTCCTGCAGGAAACGCATCTTACAGATAAGGAACACGCTAAATTGCAGAGAGACTGGCTGGGTCACTGCTACTATTCCTCATTCAGTTCGAGGCAGCGTGGGGTCGCCATTCTCATCCATAAAAATGTACCATTTCAGCTGGTGCAAACATACCAGGACCCAGAGGGAAGATACGTGATTGTCGTAGGTACATTACACGATCAGAAACTGGTACTGTGTAATATTTATGCTCCAAATGTATATTCTCCTCTGTTTTTTGCTTCCTTGGTGAGTCGGCTGGCTGAGTTCTCTGCCTATCATTCGGTAGTTGGGGGGGACTTTAACATAGTCGCGAATAAGCAGCTAGACGTCAGACCCCCCCAAGCCTGTGCATAATCAGGACAGGAGTAAAGGAGTCAATCTATTATGTGATGAATTGCAATTAATGGACATTTGGCGGGTATTGCATCCCGGAGACTCTGACTATACATTTTTTTCTAAACCCCAACAGTCTTATTCCAGGTTGGATTACTTGCTGGTATCGGACAGCTGTTTCTCGAGGGTGACAGAGGCCAGTATTGGCACTATTTCTATCTCTGATCATGCCCCTGTGATGGTAACCATACACTGTGGCTCTCGGACTCGCCCTCCATTCTTCTGGTGCATGCATCCAGATTTATATCTGGACAAAGTATTCCATAATTATTTGCAAACTCAGTGGTTGGAATACTTAAAACATAATGCAACCCCAGATATGAGTGCAGTGACCGTGTGGGAGGCCGGTAAGGTCGTGATGCAAGGTGCAATAATAGCGTATGTGGCCAGGGCAAATAAAAAATGCAATGCTGAAATTTTGAGGTTAACTGCTGTTCTTAAACATGCTCAGCAACAACCCATGACATCCTTGACTGGGGAGTCCAAGGCGGTGGCTGATAGGGCTAGGGCTGCTCTCAATGGCTTACTTCACCAAAGGGTATCTAAATTGCTTTGCTACTATCGGTACCACCTATATAAACAGGGGAACAGGGCATGTAGACTGATGACCCACCTTATTAGGCCTAGGGGCAAACAGGAAGCTGTAACAGGGATCCAAAATAGTCAGGGAGACCACTTGAGTACTCCCACAGACATCGCGCATAGATCCCGGGAATATTATATGTCTCTATATGGCTCTCAGCCTATGGACGCCCATGTTGCTGAGTCCCTTTTTCAAGGGATCTCGTGGCCCTCGTTAACTAATGATCAGGTTACTGCATTGAACAGCTCCATCACTGAGGGAGAAATCCACGCTGTCATTCTCAAGCTTAAATTGGGGAAGGCCGCAGGCCAAGATGGACTAAGCTCCGAATTTTACAAAATACTGAAATCTACAGCAGAAATACTATGCTGACCTTTTGCTCACTGACCGTATTACTGAGGCATCCAATCGGTCTGTCATTGTCGTCCTCCCAAAACCAGGAAAAGACCCTTTGGACGTGGGTTTTTATAGACCCATTTCCTTACTAAATGTAGATGTAAAAATCCTGGCAGCTGTCCTGGCGGCCCGGTTAAATGGAATTTTGCCCCTCCTTATTCATAATGATCAGACGGGGTTTGTCAAAGGGCGGCAAGGGGCTTATATCTGGTGTTTGCTGGCAGTCTTAAGCTATCAATTGACAGTGGAGGCTTTGGTTTTGAGTTTAGTTGCGGAAAAGGCCTTTGATTCCTTATCCTGGGAATATATGTTCTGGGCCCTGCAACGTTACGGCTTCTCGGGGGCATATCTCCAATGGTTGAAGGCTGTTTATCGTAACCCTAGCGCCTCTATTCTGCTTAACGGGGAGCCTACCAACCCTTTTCTTTTATATTGCGGAGTCCGGCAGGGATGTCCCCTTTCCCCATTGCTATTTGTTGGCCTTAGAGCCCCTGGCTATCCGGCTGCGAGGCGATCCAGGGTTCACTGGGATTAGTGTAAATGGCCACCCTTTGAAGACTGCGTTATTTGCGGATGACATCCTTTTGTTTGTGGGACAACCGCGCACCAGTGTGCCTACTATTATTCACCTTTTGATCAGTTTAGACTGGTGGTGGGGCTGAAAATCAATTATGGAAAGTCCCTAAATGCTCACTTGCCTGGCTCTTAAGATGGTCATTTCCCCTTTCAGTGGACCCCTGACAAGATCAAATATCTGGGTGTATGGGTACTAGAGATGTGAATCGTGTCCTCGATCATCTTAACGATCGATTTCGGCTGAGAGGGGGAGGGAATCGTATTGTTGCCGTTTAGGGGGGTAAAATATCGTGATATATCGTTAAAATCGTTAAAACCCGCTAAAACCCACCCCCGACCCTTTAAATTAAATCCCCCACCCTCCCGAACCCCCCCCAAATGACTTAAATTACCTGGTGGTCCAGCGGCGGTCCGGAACGGCAGCGGTCCGGAACGGACTCCTGCTACTGAATCTTGTTGTCTTCGGCCGGCGCCATTTTCCAAAATGGCGCCGGCCGAAGACAACAAGATTCAGTAGCAGGAGCCCCAGGTAATTTAAGTCATGGGGGGGGGGGGGTCGGGAGGGGGGGGGATTGAAGGAGGTAGGATTTGGCAAGGAAATGTTTAAGTTATTTGGGGGGGGGTTCGGGAGGGTGGGGGATTTAATTTAAAGGGTCGGGGGTGGGTTTTAGCGGGTTTTAGTGTGCCGGCTCACGATTCTAACGATTTATAACGATAAATCGTTAGAATCTCTATTGTATTGTGTTCCATAACGGTTTAAGACGATATTAAAATTATCGGACGATAATTTTAATCGTCCTAAAACGATTCACATCCCTAATGGGTACCCTGACAGCTGGAACAACTCTACGAGCTGAATATTGCCCCAAGTCTCCTTAAGCTTCAGGTGCAGCTGAAGCTTTGGAACCCATTGCCACTTTCGCTACTTGGTAGGAGTGCCCTTATTAAAATGGTGCTAGTACCCCGACTTCTTTATTTGCTGCACATGATTCTCTGTTGGTTGAAAGCTGGGGATCTTCGACAATTGCGTACTAGTTTACAAAAGTTCTTGTGGAAGGGGAAATGGGCTCAATTGGCTTATACCATCTTGGAGCACCCCCAGGAGCAGGGAGGGCTTAATTTTCTGGATTTCAGACTTTATAATGTGGCATGTCAGTTGCGGTATGTGGGTGAGTGGATTACGGAGACCTACTGCTATTAGGTAAACACAAAGGAATAGATGCCTTGATCTTTTTCAATACTTTTATTGAAGCAGAGACGTGTTCATAAAAATGCCCGACTCAGACCGAGTTTCGCAGTTCAACAGCTGCTGCCTCAGGGGCTCAAACACTCCAAAATCATGAATAAAATACAGTAGTGTAGTATCATCCAGTGAACAATGATTGTGTATCAGCAATGCGAAACAAATTATCTCACAGTGCCTCTGCTCCTTTCCCACTGTGGAGTGTTTATCTGTGGGTGTGCACCATGTGCATGCGCCTGTTACGAAGCCAAAGGGCTCGAGAGCTCTTTTGATACTTAACACTACCACATGATGGCGCATGAAAATGCATGATTTTGTCACTTCATATTTTCATGGAAGACAAGGAGGCATCCAAGGGAAAAGAGCCTGGATTTAACACTACAGAAGTCTGCCCGGCTGCTTCAGCTTTGGCTTCGTAACAGGCGTATGCACATGGTGCACACCCACAGATAAACACTCCACAGCGGGAAAGGAGCAGAGGCACTGGGAGATAACTTGTTTTGCATTGCTGATACACAATCATTGTTCACTGGATGATACTACACTACTGTATTTTATTCATGATTTTGGAGTGTTTGAGCCCCTGAGGCAGCAGCTGTTGAGCTGCGAAACTCGGCCTGAGTCGGGCATTTTTATGAACACGTCTCTGCTTCACTAAAAGTATTGAAAAAGATCAAGGCATCTATTCCTTTGTGTTTACCTGACGGCTACTATAGATCGCCTACCTCTTTGATTTCTTGGACCTACTGCTATTATGCATTAGGGATGTTAAATAAGATGTCTCAACCCAGATCCCCTTTAAGTATTATTCAGCTGCGCCCAGGGTTGCGGAGTAATCTGACCTACCCCAAAATATTTTTACAACCTTGTATCCGAGCCTGGCGATGGTTGTGGAGACAATGGGGCTTGCGGGGTATAGCCTCCCTTTTTTTTGCCTTTTCTAGGGAATGCAAGTTTTGTGCCGGGGCGGGACAGCAGGGCGGTCTTCCAGGCTTGGGCTGATAATGGGGTGGTATACATAATTCATTTGTTAGAACTGGACTCCCACGTTATCCAAGATTTTGCTACTCTGGCCCATATGTTTCAACTGCCTACTAAGTACTTTTATGCGTACCTGCAAACCCGTCATTATATCCTGTCCCTCGCATGGTCTATAGAGGACCTGACAGCAGAAACGACATTTGCTACCAAGGTTTTTGACACTGCCTGCCTCAAGAATACAATTGCTGGTTGGAAAAAACTCGGTCAATCACTGGGTCACCCAGGCCGATTGCACCATCTTACGACTTGCTGGACTGCCTTGTTGGACTACCCAATGAACCCGAATTACTTGAAGAGCTGTTTTACGGCTCTTTACCAGTTGCTGCCTGACATGGGGCTACAGGAGGTCCAATTCAAAATTCTTCATAATATATACTGTGATGACATTCGCTGGTATCATATGAAGCTTACGCAGTCTCTCTATGTAGCCGGTGTGATGCGGCTGAGGGCAATTTATACCATCGTATAAAGACCATCGTATAAAGACAGAAAGGCACCGACATACAGTCCTTAGGACTATACAGTAGATTAGTCTATGAACTCTACACCACAATAAACCATAACTATAATACTATGTGTAATAAAACTACCGGTGTAAGTACCTTGGTACAATTGGTCATGAACTACTTTGCTAAATGACTATGTCTAATGATATATTGTAACCGAACCTTTGAAGGCACCTGTTAGAATGTGCTATAGTACACTTTTACTTACATTAAATATGTGCCTACATGTAAACCGTTGCGACGGTATTTAACTTAGCAATGGTATAGAAAAGTTTTTAAATAAATAAATAAATAAATCGTTTGTTGGCGTGCCCACACATGGAGCTTTTTTGGAAATCAGTTCTTGACGTGATTAATAAAAGTACTGGTACTGTCATTTCTCCTGTAGGTCGCCTTTTACTGGCTCACCAACAGACTGATCGGGTTCCTGGTACACGTTCTAGAGCAATATTTGAATGCCTAGCGGTTATGTTGACGTGCTGCACCATACTGGCTCTCTGGACCGATTCCTTGGCGCAACCTTCAGTTGATGTGTGATTTGGCAGGATGGCCTCTTTACTACAGATGGAACATATGGACCCACTTGGGCAAGAGAAAACCGGACAAGATATATAATGCTTGTTGGAATGCATGTTATGCCTTGTTTCCTCTTGCTTTACAAACTGAGCTCAGTAACACTGGATATAAGCCCATATGGTCTTAACTGAGGTTCCGAGGGGGGGAGGGCATTGGGGGTGGGGGAAAGGGAGGTTTGTATGTAGTATGCATGAGGTACGAATGGAGATGCTTTGGAGTTGTTTCTGCGGGGAGGGGATGATTGGGCTAGGACTGGATGGAGGGGAAAAAAGAGAAAACCAGGGAATACATTATAGTGGGATCGGTTGTTAGACCAAACATTTATGTACAATACTTGTATGCTGTTTTCTGTGTTGCATATGCTATTGTTCTCCCATGTGAGTGTAACGTCTTCCAGTTAATAAAAATTATTTTGAAAAAAAAAAAGTAACTGTCATCTTCCTCATTCCTCCTCTCATTTAATAACTAGTGAAAGTTTTTAAATGCTACGTATAATGCCCATTTTTAAGGTTCAAATGTGTTTAAAAGCATCACACTTAGAGGTGAATTTTATAAACCCAGTGCGTGCCAAAACTTGGAGATACGTGCACAAATTGGGCCGGCTTACTGAGTGGATTTTAAAAGCCACCTGAATGCTCGCATACTTGCCGCATGGGCATGTCTTGGCAGGGTATGAGCGTTCCTGGATTTTAACTTGAAATTAATGAGGAAATACTTATCTGCACAGACATGTGCTGGGGGTCCCCTAGCGCGTAATTTTACTTCTGCTATGGATGACATGCAAGTTATAAAATAAAGATAAATAGATCGGTGGGGTTTTAAGGGTCAGGACTAATAGGGGAGAAGGGAAGCTATTAAACTAGTCGGCTAGAAAGTCCTGTTCCTTACCTAGGTCACTTGGGAATGATCTGGTAAAACTGATAATGGTGTCCACATGTCAGTCTTTTAAAATCCCACTACTGTCTTTTAAAATCCCACCACTTAGTAGAAGCAGCATTTGTGCACATAGGCGTGTGTCCATTTAAAATTGTGTGCACAAGTGTGCGCAGTCAGGCTATGTTCTAACATGCATGCATATGTTATAAAATGACTGTGTCCTTGGCCATGGGCTGATGCCCACACTCCAGTTTAAAATTTACCAGCAAAGTGCACAAAATGTTCATGAATCACAATAAGAGAAGAATAAAGTGGGAAATATGGCTATTATTTCAACATTCAAACAATGCCTATCTCAAGCATAAGGTTCATCTTCACACCATTAAAAGTATCATTCTTGTACAAAGTCAAAGAAATCTTTCCCACATCAGTAAAGGAAAATGAAAATCTTTTGCCGATATAGCCAGCTCTTTATCCTAATTGTGGGACAGAAAAGAATGCTATAGTTTTTAAAGAACAATACATGCTACTAGGGGTGTGAATCGTGTGATCGATCGTCTAAACGATCGATTTTGGCTGGGGGTGAGGGAAATCTGATCGTCGTGGGTTTTTTGGGTTTTTTTTTTAAAATCGTTAAAAATCGTAAATCGGGGGAGGGCGGGAAAACCGGCACACCAAAACAACCCTAAAACCCACCCCGAACCTTTAAAACAAATCCCCCACCCTCCCAAAACCCCCCAAAATGTTTTAAATTACCTGGGGTCCAGTGGGGGGGGTCCTGGCGCGATCTCCAGCTCTCTAGCCATGGCTGCATTGAGAAATGGCGCCGGTGGCCCTTTGCCCTTATCATGTGACAGGGCAAAGGCAGCGCCGGCGCCATTTTGGTTCCTGGCTCCCGACGTCACGCGTGCAGGAGATCGCTTCCGGACCCCCGCTGGACCCCCAGGGACTTTTGGCCAGCTTGGGGGGGCCTCCTGACCCCCACAAGACTTGCCAAAAGTCCAGCGGGGGTCCGGGAGCGACCTCCTGCACGCGGGCCGTATTGCTAATCTTCAAAATGGCGCCGGCACTACCTTTGCCCTCACTATGTCATACGGGCGACGGTCGCCCGTATGACATAGTGAGGGCAAAATCTTCAAAATGGCGCCGGCGCTACCTTTGCCCTGTCACATGATAAGGGCAAAGGGCCACTGGCGCCATTTCTCAACGCAGCCATGGCCAGAGAGCTGGAGATCGCGCCGGGACCCCCCCCCCATTGGACCCCAGGTAATTTAAAACATTTTGGGGGGGTTCGGGAGGGTGGGGGATTTGTTTTAAAGGTTTTGGTGGGTTTTAGGGTTGTTTTGGTGTGCCAGTTTTCCTGCGCCCTATTTAACGATACAATACAAATGCCCCTGACGATAAATCGGGGGCATTTGTATTGTATCGTGCACTCTAACGATTTTGGACGATTTTAAAATTATCTGACGATAATTTTAATCGTTCAAAAATGATTCACATCCCTACATGCTACTATCCTCACTATTCTCATAACTCCATTGGTTAAACAAACACATAGGATGTAAGATCAAGACTTGGTCTTTACCACCTAATTATGAGTTAGAAAACAACAGTGTAGTTTCTAAAGAGCAGTTAATTCTCAAAACTCTGTAGATTAAACAAATACACAGGATGTAGAAGCAAGGATCAAACTGAACTATTCTAAAAAACAGCAACAGAGTTATCACTTGTAGGTTAAAAAACGTACAGAAATCAAGTAACTGAGAAAAATAAGCAAACCACAAAACACACCAGTGCCACATTCAATTCAAAAACATAGAATGCTGATGTATAAAATGTATAAAAATCCACACACCAGAGGCATTGAGAGATTCTAATCAGGAAGTGTCCCCAATGAAATGTCATTTTAAGTGTGGGGCTTGTTCCCATAGGGGTAGATTTTAAAAGAAGCGCGATCAGCCTACTTTTGCTTGC
This sequence comes from Rhinatrema bivittatum, assembly GCF_901001135.1. NCBI lineage: Eukaryota > Metazoa > Chordata > Amphibia > Gymnophiona > Rhinatrematidae > Rhinatrema > Rhinatrema bivittatum. The sequence continues at coordinate 749,729,319 of NC_042616.1, forward strand.
GCATCAGACTCAAGCAAAAGTACGCTGGATTTTAGTAGATACGCGCGGAGCCGCGCGTATCCACTAAAATCCTGGATCGGCGCGCGCAAGGCTATCGATTTTGTATAGCCTGCGCGCGCCGAGCCGCGCTGCCTCCCCCCGTTCCCTCCAAGGCCGCTCTGACATCGGAGCGGCCTCGGAGGGAACTTTCCTTTGCCCTCCCCTCACCTTACCCTCCCTTCCCCTACCTAACCCACCCACCCGGCCCTGTCTACACCCCCCCCCTTACCTTTGTCGGGGGATTTACGCCTCCCGGAGGGAGACGTAAATCCCCGCGCGCCAGCGGGCCTGCTGCGCGCCGGGCCGCGACCTGGGGGCGGGTACGGAGGGCGCGGCCACGCCCCCGGGCCGTAGCCACGCCCCGTACCCGCCCCCAAAACGCTGCCGACACGCCCCCGCAACGCCGCGCGCTCCGGCCCCGCCCCCCGACACGCCCCCCTCCGAGAACCCCGGGACGTACGCGAGTCCCGGGGCTCTGCGCGCGCCGGGAGGCCTATGTAAAATAGGCTTCCCGGCGCGCAGGGCCCTGCTCGCGTAAATCCGCCCGGTTTTGGGCGGATTTACGCGAGCAGGGCTCTGAAAATCCGCCCCATTGTCAGAACACCATTGAGGGTTCAACATGGCCAGTCCTGAGTACCTTTGAAATACTGAGTTCTAAGAGTCTCACCAATTGTTTGTCTATGTGGGTTATTTATATGTTAATTTGCCCTTGCTCTCTGATCTATATGGGCAGAACTAAGTAAGTAATCAGAGTTCAGTTGAATGAACATTGTAAAAGTGTCAGTAAAAATAAGTTTAATACCCATTTCATCTCTCACAGTAATATAATGAATCACTCTTTTGAAGATTATAGATGGTGCATATTGATCAGATTTTACCATCTTGGCGTGTTGGTAATAGGGAAGCAAAACTGAAAGAAAAAGAGCAAGTCTGGATATATTCTCTTAATTCTGTTCAACCCAGGGAATCATTTGTGAAGTGTAATCGTAAACTTTAATTTAATTTGTTTTTTTCAAGAGCATATTTTTTTATGATTTTGTTTATCGCTGTGAAATAAATGTGAGAATGTCAGAATCTACTGTGACTAATAGATATTGAAGACGTATACTCCTCTGATTGGTTATTAAACATCTTGCGTCTGTGTACTGTGTCCAATTGTACATGAAAACATTTATTTCTATGATTGGCTGGTGAATATTTGAATAATGGCAGTGTTTTTTGTTGCAATGATGCCATTTTTATTTATTTATTTATTTATTTATTATTTTTATTATACCGAGTTTCATGATAGGAATCACATCAACCCGGTTTACAATTAACAATGTGAGTAAAGGCAGAGAGTAACATAGTAAAACATTTCCCAATTCAACGTCACATATAGAATGAAACTTAACAGATATAATAACAATATTTAGGATGTGAGAAAGTTACAAAAAACAAGGAAAAATAACTAGGATCTGAAAGGGGGAGGAAATTGAAGGAAGAATATTAACATTTTAGCCAACTGTATCAATTAATAAATATGTATAGTATTATAAAAATATAGATGCGTAGCAAAAATGATCAAATATGATGCTGTTGTGAAGTATAATAATAAGATGCTGTGACTGCGTATGAAGTTAGTGGGTTTATTACAGTTCACTAACTTTGTGTTTGTGCTGATGGGTGGGGAATTTAATCCAGTTCTGGGAACGCTTTTTTAAAAAGCCACGTTTTTAGTCTCTTCCTAAAAGTTGGGGCGCATGGTTCTTGTCTTAAGTCCGGTGGGATGGAGTTCCAAAGGATTGGACCTGCTGATGAAAGAGCTCTTGAACTGTAGGATTTATGTTGGTAAGTTTTGGCATGAGGTACCTGAAGTGATTCTTTGTAATGTTCCCTGATGGGTCTGGCGGATGTGTATTTTTTAAAAGGGATTTGTAAGTCAAGTTGAGTGTGTTGATGGATGTTCTTGTAGATAATCATGATGGTTTTGTACATAATTCTGAAGTGGATCGGTAACCAATGAAGGTCTTTGAGGATGGGGGAGATATGGTCGATTTTCCTGGAGTTTGTAAGTATTCTAGCTGCTGTGTTCTGTACCATTTGTAAAGGCTTGGTGTAAGAAGCTGGGAGGCCTAGTAGTAGAGAATTGCAATAATCTAGTTTGGAGAAGATTATTGCTTGCAGGATTGATCTAAAATCTTGCGCGTGGAAAAGTGGCTTTATTCTTTTCAGAATATGTAATTTGTGGAAGCAGTCTTTTGTAGTTCGGTTTATGAATGGTTTGAGGTTAAGACGGTTATCTAGGATGGCTCCTAGATCTCTTACATGGGTGGTTTGTAGGAGGGTAGGTGGCTTTGAGAGCGTGATGTTGTTTTCAGGTGCTATAAGGAGATATTCCGTTTTCGACGCATTAAGGACTAGGTTTAAGCTGGTAAGGAGGTGTTTGATTTCTAATAAGCAACTATCCCAATATTCCATTGTTGACGAGATTGAATCTTTTATAGGGATCACAATCTGTACGTCGTCCGCGAAGAGGAAGTGTTTAAGGCTTAGTTTTGTGAGTAGTTGACAGAGTGGTAGGAGGTATACATTAAATAGGGTGGGTGAGAGGGATGAACCTTGTGGCACCCCTCTGGTGGAGTGGTGATATTGGGATTCTGTATTGTGAATTTTGACCCTATATCCTCTGTTTTCCAGGAAGGTTTTGAACCATGTTAGTGAAGTAGCTGTCACTCCAATATTTGCCAGTTGTTTTAAGAGGAGGTAATGGTTGACGGTGTCAAAGGCCGCCGAGAAGTCGAGGAGGATTAGTAAAAATGCTTTGCCTTTATCGATGCCGGCGAGGAGGAAGTCTGAAAGTGCAAGAAGTAGTGTTTCTGTGCTTGCAGCTTTTCGAAAACCATATTGGTTTGGAGACAGAATGCCGTGGTCTTCCAAGTAGTTGGAAAGTTGGGTGTTCACCAATTTTTTCCATTATTTTGGCTATGAATGGAAGGTTGGAAATAGGGCGGAAGTTGTTGGGATCACTTGGATTTAGATTCGGTTTTTTTAGGAGGGGTTTGATTGAAGCTGTTTTTAGATCATCTGGGTAGATACCCTGGGAGAGGGAACAGTTTATAATTTCGGCAAGGGATTTTGATATAGTATCAGGAATGAGAAGTAGCATTTTGGAAGGAATTTGATCAAAAGGGTGTGATGAAGGTTTCATTTTCTTCAGCACTGATTGTATCTCTGTGAGAGTGATGGGTTTGAATGCTTTAAGCTGTATATCTTTGTTAGGGAGAAGGTATGTGTTGTCTTGGGAGCTAGTGGTTAGTGATAGTTGATTGAGGAGGTCAGAGATTTTTTTGCTGAAATGAAGAGCCAGTTCGTCTGCTTTGGTCTGAGAGAATTCGGGTGGTATATCAGGAGTGATAGGTTTAGTGAGATTGGAAACGAAGGCGAATAGGGCTTTTGAGTCAAAGATGAGGTGATGAACCTGACGGGCATAGTAGTCTCTTTTTGTTTTCTGTGTACTGCTTTTGTATTGGTGGAGCGTGCGTTTGTAGTCTGAGAGTGAGGCTGGTGAAGGGGCTTTACGCCATTTTCTTTCTTTCTGCCGAAGTAGTTGTTTGAGATTTCTCAGTTCATCATTAAACCAGGGTTGTCTTTTGGATGCCTTTGAAGAGTGTTTTTTGGTGGTCAGTGGGCAAAGTGTGTTTGCTACTGATTTTGTTATTTTGGACCATGATTGAAGAGCGCTGTTAGGTGTAGAAACATCGATGGATGGTAATTCTGGGGCTAGAAGTTTGCTGAGGAGTTCAGAGTTACATGTTTTTTTGTAGAGGAAAGAAGGTCTTGAGTCAGGCTTGGAATCTGGTTGTAGTAGGGAAAAGCTGGTGGAGATTAAGGAGTGGTCTGACCATGGGACTTGTTGACAGTCAGGTTGATTTGTTTGGGAAATGCCGGCATTTGTAAAGAAGAGGTCGAGTGTGTGTCCTGCTTTGTGAGTGGGTTTGTTGATTTGTTGTTTGAAACCCATTGCGGACATTGCGGTGAGGAAGGCTTCGCAGTTCGTTGAAAGGGGAATTTTGTCAACATGTAAGTTGAAGTCACCCAAGATTATAGCTGGGGAGTCAAGGTTTAGGTGTAAAGTTATAGTTTCTAGAATAGGAGAGGTGTCTGACTCTAGCAGGCCTGGAGGGGTGTAGACTAGAAGGATTTGGAGATCTTCTGATTTGAACAATCCTAGTTCTAATTTGGTATTTGTGTTGATAGGATAGAGAGAGAACCTCAGGGATTTTTTGGCAGCTAGAAAGATACCCCCTCCTCTTTTTTTTTGTCTTGGGATAGAGAAGAAGTCGTAGATCTGTGTTGGTAGTTGGTTAATAAGTGTGATGTCAGTGGGTTTGAGCCATGTTTCTGTTATGGCGCAAAAGTCCGGTGTTGAGTCCAGCAGTAGGTCGTTAAGTATTAAAGTTTTGTTGGTAATTAATTGTGCGTTAAATAGGAAGATGGTAAATAAGGTGAGACCTAGAAACTGTGTGGTAGGGGAAATCATGATTGGGATGAGGGATTTGTAGGTGTGTGGGCGGCAGAGCATTGTCTGTTGAATGAATGCTTGTTATAGGTACCAGGGGAATGGCCGTATGAATGCTATTGTAGGTCGGATAAGAGTTGGATGAATGCTGTATTGAGCTGGTTTGGTGCTGGTTGAATGCTGCTGTGAGTTGGCTGAGAGCTGGTTGAATGCTGCTGTAAGTTGACTGAGAGCTGGTTGAATGCTGCTGTAAGTTGACTGAGAGCTGGTTGAATGCTGCTGTAAGTTGGCTGAGTGCTGGTTGAATGCTGCTGTAAGTTGGCTGTGTGCTGGTTGAATGCTGCTGTAAGTTGGCTGAGTGCTGGTTGAATGCTGCTGTAAGTTGGCTGAGAGCTGGTTGAATGCTGCTGTAAGTTGGCTGAGTGCTGGTTGAATGCTGCTGTAAGTTGGCTGTGTGCTGGTTGAATGCTGCTGTAAGTTGGCTGAGAGCTGGTTGAATGCTGCTGTAAGTTGGCTGAGAGCTGGTTGAATGCTGCTGTAAGTTGGCTGTGTGCTGGTTGAATGCTGCTGTAGGTTGAATGGGAGTTGGATGAATGCTTTTGTGAGCTGCCAAAGTAGGGGCAAGAGTGAAGTTTGAGTAGTCTTAGTCTGTCGTTGTTGAGTTGTCTGAGTCTGTCGTTGTTGAGTAGTCTGAGTCTGTCGTTGTTGAGTAGTCTGTGAAGTTTGCTTATTCTGAGTCTGGCGTTGTTGAGTGGATGCTGAAGCCCTGGAGAGTTGTCTGTCTGTGATTGTAGTGTGGGTATGTTTCTGAGGTGCCAGGAGGTGCGAACCACGTAGCTCGGCGGGTTAGGGCGAGTGTAAAAAGTAGTCTAGAGAGTGCCTTACCCCGGTGTGCCTAGCGTCGGTTGCGAGGCTCGTCCTTTCAGCTGGTCCTCCTTCGGTGGTATCGCCGCGTGATAGACCGGAGGTCAGTTGGACTTAAAAGGATCTAAGGAGGTTCACTTCTAAATGAGTAGGCCCTGGACCTGGGGCACTCCAAGGGGCGCGCTAAGGGGCAGGCCCCTTAGGTCGCGCTCCTTCGGGCGCGCGACGCCTGGCGCGCGGCGCCTTTCAGATTGTGCTGAGGTTTAAAGGGGGCAGTAGCCGCCCTCTGATAGGCTGGAAGGCTGCTTAGGAGGCGCGGCTCTCTCGCCGCGATGCTTCCTGGGCCCGGTGTTTTGTTAGCCTAAGTTTTCTTTTACTTGGCTCCCTTCCCCCTGCGCGGCTCACCTGGTTGTTGGAGTGTGAGCAGGCTCTCGCCCCGAATGGGCCGCGCCGACCGCGCGAGCCTCGGCAGGGAAAGGAGAAGCGGGTGGACGCTGAAATGGCGCCATTCAGATTGTGCTCAGGTTTAAAGGGGGCAGTAGCCGCCCTCTGATAGGCTGGAAGGCTGCTTAGGAGGCGCGGCTCTCTCGCCGCGATGCTTCCTGGGCCCGGTGTTTTGTTAGCCTAAGTTTTCTTTTACTTGGCTCCCTTCCCCCTGCGCGGCTCACCTGGTTGTTGGAGTGTGAGCAGGCTCTCGCCCCGAATGGGCCGCGCCGACCGCGCGAGCCTCGGCAGGGAAAGGAGAAGCGGGTGGACGCTGAAATGGCGCCGTTCAGATTGTGCTCAGGTTTAAAGGGGGCAGTAGCCTCCCTCTGATAGGCTGGAAGGCTGCTTAGGAGGCGCAGCTCTCTCGCCGCGATGCTTCCTGGGCCCGGTGTTTTGTTAGCCTAAGTTTTCTTTTACTTGGCTCCCTTCCCCCTGCGCGGCTCACCTGGTTGTTGGAGTGTGAGCAGGCTCTCGCCCCGAATGGGCCGCGCCGACCGCGAGAGCCTCGGCAGGGAAAGGAGAAGCGGGTGGACGCTGAAATGGCGCCGTTCAGATTGTGCTCAGGTTTAAAGGGGGCAGTAGCCGCCCTCTGATAGGCTGGAAGGCTGCTTAGGAGGCGCGGCTCTCTCGCCGCGATGCTTCCTGGGCCCGGTGTTTTGTTAGCCTAAGTTTTCTTTTACTTGGCTCCCTTCCCCCTGCGCGGCTCACCTGGTTGTTGGAGTGTGAGCAGGCTCTCGCCCCGAATGGGCCGCGCCGACCGCGCGAGCCTCGGCAGGGAAAGGAGAAGCGGGTGGACGCTGAAATTTTGAAATTTTGAAAACATCTAGAGAGAAGGATGCCACATGAGCTTTTGAAGTTTCCCCTGTTTCTGAAATGTGGCCCGTGTTGGGATCTGGGATATTATAGAGCCAAAAAAAATGTGTGGGATTTTTAAAAATTAGATTAGTATTTCCTTTTTTGTTGGAGATATTTTTGAAAGATTTTATATATGCAAAAACAAAAATTTTCTTAAAGAAAAGGACCGATGAGGCGAGCTAATAGCAGCCTTTCTTGAGAAGTGGTATTAAACTTGCATATCTAGCCGCTCTTTGAAGGTCCTTCACATATTCAAATAAAATTGATATTAAATAAAGAGAAAATTATGCAATGATATTAGTTATAATGGTCACCTCAGTTTCTTTTATAGTAGTATGAATGTTTATATATGTAAACATCCACATAGACACCACTGGAGAAGATGATTAGAAGGGCAAAAATCCAAATGGAGGAGAAAACTGTGCATATGATAGAAGGAAAAGAGAAATTCTACAGATATGTGAAGAAGAGATGAAAATAAAGGGAAAATAGGTAAAATAAAGGGACAAAGTGGGAGATGCAAAGACAGGACAGACAAATGGCAGAAATTTTAAATATGTTCTTTGAATCAGTATTTACAGAAGAAAAGGAAGGCAATGAACCTGAGGCAAGAAATGACAGGAGCAGGAGAGAGACCTAGGGGTTATAATGTCTAATGATATGAAGTCTGCGAAACAATGCGACAAGGCGATAGCAAAAGCCAGAAGAATGCTGGGCTGCATAGAGAGAGGAATATCGAGTAAGAAAAGGGAAGTGATTATCCCCTTGTACAGATCCTTGGTGAGGCCTCACCTGGAGTACTGTGTTCAGTTCTGGAGACCGTATCTACAAAGAGACAGAGACAAGATGGAAGCGGTACAGAGAAGGGCGACCAGAAAGGTGGAGGGTCTTCATCGGATGTCATACGAGGAGAGATTGAAGAATCTGAATATGTACACCCTGGAGGAAAGGAGGAGCAGGGGTGATATGATTCAGACCTTCAGATACTTGAAAAACTTTAACGATCCAAAGACAACGACAAACCTTTTCCGCCAGAAAAAAATCAGCAGAACCAGGGGTCACGAGCTGAGGCTCCAGGGAGGAAGACTAAGAACCAATGTCAGGAAGTATTTCTTCACGGAAAGGGTGGTGGATGCTTGGAACACCCATCCGGAGGAAGTGGTGAAGTCTAAAACTGTGAAGGACTTCAAAGGGGCGTGGGATAAACACTGTGGATCCATCAAGTCTAGAGGGCGTGAATAAAGTGGAGGCAGCAAAACACTGCACGGAGCGGCAGTAGCCACAGAGGCATTCACGGAGCGGGATGCCAGTGGCCAGTAGTTATTGTTTCACCTTCACGGAGCGGAATGATGGAGGGCTGCTATCTCAAAAAAAAAACAAAAAACAAACAAAAACTAATAACAGGGGTGGGTAAGAGTATGGGGCAAGGGTGTGGCCTCAGGGCCGCCATCAGGGCAGTATTCTTGGGCCTGCAGTATGGGGCCCCAGGATCTACTGCCACATATGGGGGCCCGCAGCCGCCAGGCGGCAGGTGCGCTTGGGGGATGTATTAGTTCATGGCAAAGAGGCCCACTGAGGCTCTCTCCGACAGTCTGTCGCCCAGGGGCCTACTGAAACCTGGAGCCGGCCCTGGGTGCGGGCCCCAGAGAAGGGAGAGAATCAATGCTATGCGTGTCTTTTAGACACACATAGCATTGATTTACAGAGCACCGCAGAGACATTTTGGCTGTATGGGGCCTCAAAATTCCTGATGGCGGCCCTGTGTGGCCTGCTTGTTACAGTAGTTGCTACCCCTAATTGAGCTGGATGTCACTTGGATGCAGATACGGCGCTGCTCTCTAAATTGGTGGTGGGGTGGAGGGGAATTAGGGCTGGAGGGTACTGGAAGCCAATAGTAACAGGTAGGAGAGAGAAAAAGGGAAATAAAAATGGATAAAGTGCGTGGTTTGCTGGGCAGACTGGATGGGCCGTTTGGTCTTCTTCTGCCGTCATTTCTATGTTTCTATGTTTCTATGAATAATTACAAATCAAAATACAAAGTGAGAGGTGATTGAAGTACTTATGTACAGAGAGTGGAAGAGGTCATGAAAAAGCTCATTAATGTGCTGATAGCACCCCTCTCAATTTTATTTAACTTGTCCTGGAAGATGGGAGAGGTTTCAAGAGGAGGAAAGCAAATGTAGTTCTGTACAAGGATAAAATGAGCACCTATGGACTCATTAGTATAACTTCAATAGTGGGCAAAAAGTATGGTAGTAATTAGGGATGTGCAGAAGGAAATTTGTTTTTTGTTTCGCTGGGACCCAAATTCATTTCATAGGGGGGGAAAATCAATTCGTTGATTAGTTTTATTCGTTTTCCAATTTCCCATTAAAGTCAATGGGGGAAGTATTTGCAGTCTATTTTTGGCTGCATTATTGGAGTTTTCTTATCAATTCTGATAAATCGTCTGGGGAGCAATCATCAGAACGAGAAAAGAGCTCCAAGGTACTTATACTGTGGCAAAGTGGCACCAAAGGGTAGGGATGTGCAGAGCAAAATTTTATGTTCATATTTCTTATGTCCGAAAGGGGGTCCCACTTGCGGCCAATATGGACATAAAAAAAATCTAATGAGTTGGGTATATGTACATATGTCGCCCATTAAAGTCAATGGGGGAAGGATTTCCAGCCTATTTTTGGCTGCAGAATTGTGGTTTTCTTATCAATTGGCCCAGGAGAGAGTTCCCTTTCCTTTGTGCAGGGAAGTACTCCCTGGAAAGGGTCCACCCCTAGAGTTGTGTGTACCCGGTGTTTACATTGGCGTCCAGTGAATATCGTTGGCGTCTAGTGAATTCCGTTGGCGTCTAGTGAATTCAGACGGTACTTACGCACTTCAGCAGATGACAAAGGAATTGGAGGATCTCTCAGAAATAAGAATACGTGTGGGAACACAAGGTCTGGATGAACAGGCAGGCACAGCAATGGAGTTAAAACAGCAGTAGGAACACAAGGCCTGGATGAACAGGCACTTCCTTCGAGGACAGAGGTCAATCCCAGCTAGGGACACAAGGCCTGCATGAACAGGCACAGGAACTAGGTTAAAACACTGGTAGCTCGCCAGCATCTTTCTGATGCATGCTAGAATATTGGCAGCGGTGTGGGCATGGTCCGTCAGGTGGGTGTGCAGTAAAGCCCACCTCCACCCTCATGCTTGTTCAGGGAAGGACTCCCTGGAACGGGTCCACCCCTAGAGTTGTGTGTACCCGGTGTTTACATTGGCGTCCAGTGAATATCGTTGGCGTCTAGTGAATTCCGTTGGCGTCTAGTGAATTCAGACTGTACTTACGCACTTCAGCTGATGACAAACGAATTGGAGCCTAGGATCTCTCACAAATAAGAATACGTGTGGGAACACAAGGCCTGGATGAACAGGTACATCATTCGAGGACAGAGGTAAATTCCAGCTAGGGACACAAGGCCTGCATGAACAGGCACAGCAACCAGGTTAAAACACTTGTGGGAACACAAGGCCTGGATGAACAGGCACAGCCACTGAGTTAAAACACCTGTGGGAACACAAGGCCTGGATGAACAGGCACCGCCACTGAGTTAAAACACCTGTGGGAACACAAGGCCCGGAAGAATGGGCACAGCAACTGAGTTAAAACACCTGTGGGAACACAAGGCCTGGATGAACACGGATACTCGGATAGTAATTATGTGTTTTTTTAATGTATTTATATTCTTATTCGAAAACGTTTCTAGCACGTCATACTTGATTACACTCAGGTACTGTAGGTATTTCCCTATCCCCAGAGGAACACAAGGCCTGGATGAACAGGCACCGCCACTGAGTTAAAACACCTGTGGGAACACAAGGCCTGGATGAACAGGCAGGCACAGCAATGGAGTTAAAACACCAGTAGGAACATGGATGAACACTGATACTCGGATAGTACAATTTTTTTTTTATGGATTTATATTCTTTTTTTAAAAAGTTTATAGCACTTCATTTATTTTTATATTTATTTGTCATTTTTATATACTGACATTCTTGTATTCAATGCAAATCATACTTGCTTACACTCAGTTACTGTATGTATTTCCCTATCCCCAGAGGAACACAAGGCCTGCAGGAACGGGCACAGCAACGGAGTTAAAACACTTGTGGGAACACAAGGCCGGGATGAAGAGGCGCAGCAGTCGAGCACAGAGGTCGATCCCAGCTAGGGACACAAGGCCTGGATGAAGAGGCACATCATTCGAGGACAGAGTTCAATCACAGCTAGGGACACAAGCCGCGGAGGAAAAGACACTAACCAGGATCCTCCAAGCCCTCATTTTCTCCAAATTAGACTACTGCAACTCTAGATTTCTTGGACTCCCTTCCTCATACACAAAACCACTCCAAATGGTTCAAAACGCAGCAGCCCGTCTACTAACAAACACTAGGAAAAGAGACCACATTTCCCCAGTCCTAAAAGACCTCCACTGGTTACCAATTCAGTTCAGAGTCATTTACAAATCCATCACCTTGATATACAAAATCTTTCACCAACACACCATAATCGACCTACAAATTCCTCTCCGTTTATACAAATGCACAAGACCGACCAGGGAAGCCTACAGAGGATGCCTCCTTGTTCCACCCTCCAAAACCACTTATCACAGCACCTTTAGAGATTGAGCCCTTTCCACAGCAGGTCCACCGTTATGGAACTCCATCCCCCCAGATCTCAGAAATGAACCTTGCCTCCTAACCTTTCGGAAAAGACTCAAGACATGGCTTTTCAGGCAAGCCTTCCCGAACTGCACCTAACACACACCATCAATAAATTCTCAGCTCAGAAGCTGTATATATTGGACGCCATATTTGTAATGTACTCTTGTATATTTTTATATTCTACACATGTATATAATTAACCTCCTCTATCCCTCTTTATTTCTTACACTCCCAGTTCATAGCCCCAGTTAATTGTAACTGCATCTCTTCACCACGTGTATTTATGTTATAGGTTGTTTTCTTTGCACCCCTGTTTTCTGTAAAGCGACATCATGTGAACGATTTCATGAATGCCGGTATAAAAAAACCTTAAATAAATAAAATAAATAAGTAAGTACCGCAAGGGAAAGTTGAAAACAACTTTGAAGAGGGAGTTCAAGAGGGCGTGAAATTGTAAAGAGGTAAATGGGTGGGGTCCGTGCAGTCCACCCACAGGATTCAACCCGGCGGGTTCGGTCGGACCGGGGTTTCGGCGGATCCCCCACCCCCACCCCTTTCGCGGGGGGTGGGGGAGGGGCGGGGAACGCCTCCCGGACGGCCCCGGCCCCCGCAGGGCGCATTTCCTCCGTGGCGGTGCGCCGCGACCGGCAACGGGTCGGCTGGGAAGGCCCAGGGGGGGCAGGTGGCCCACTGCTCCGGCGGCGCGTGTTATAGCCCCCCCCTCCCGGCGTTTCCTCCTTCCCCTTTGGCAACTGTTAACTTGTCTTAACCTCATTCACTAAATCTATGCAGACGATGTTCAGATTCTTATTCCCATAACAGAATCTATTAACAAACTTGGCTATTCTTACAAGCCTTCCCTGATCCTTCAAACTTTCACTAGATAAGTACAGCTACTCAGCTTTGAATATGGAACTTCGCCCCTCCAATATTCTCCTCATTTAGCTACCCTACTTATGCACTTCAGAAAATGACAAAGGAATTGTAAGATCTCTCAGAAATAATAATACGTGTGGGAACACAAGGTCTGGATGAACAGGCAGGCACAGCAATGGACTTAAAACACCAGTAGGAACACTAGGCCTGGATGAAGAGGCACATCATTCTAGGACAGAGGTCAATCCCACCTATGGACACAAGCCGCGGAGGAAAAGAAACTAACCAGGATTCCCTCCGTAACGGCGAGTGAAGAGGGAAGAGCCCAGCGCCGAATCCCCGCTCGTCCGGCGGGCGCGGGAAATGTGGCATACGGAAGATCGCCTCTCTGGCGCCGCTCGGGGGCCCAAGTCCTTCTCATCAAGCCTCAGCCCGCGGACAGTGTTAGGCCGGTAGCGGCCCCCGGTGCTCCGGGACCGGGTTTTCTGGTAGTCTGTTTGTTTGGGAATGCAGGCCAAAGTGGGTGGTAAACTCCATCTAAGGGTAAATACCGGCTCCGGCGCGTGTTATTGCCCCCCCCCCCCCCCCGGCAGCAGCTTCGCCGTTTCCCCCGGACAAGGGTCCACCTCCAAGTTCAACAATTTCTTACTCTTTACTTTGTCTGTCGAGGCTTGACGTCTCTAAAAGGGTTTGACCTGGAATGCTGTGCATGTCCATCCAATATCGCATACAATATAAAGTGGCATGTTTAATTCAAAATGTTGTACACGGGGAGATCTCAGAAATGAACCTCGCCTCCTAACCTTTCTGGAAAGACTCAAGACATGGCTTTTCAGGCAAGCCTTCCCGAACTCCACCTAACACGCACCATCAATAAATTCTCTGCTCAGAAGCTGTATATATTGTATATACAGGTGGCCCGCCGCTCCGGCGGCGCGTGTTATAGCCCCCCCTGGCAGCAGCTTCGCCGTTTCCCCCGCCGTTTCCTCCTTCCCCTTTGCCAACTGTTAACTAGTCTTAACCTCATTCACTACATCTATGCAGACGATGTTCAGATTCTTATTCCCATAACAGAATCTATTAACAAAGCCATCGCACTTTGGAACAACAGCTTACAAGCCATCACTAATCTCCTCAACAGTCAAAGCATGAGATCTTATTAAGAAACTGACATTATCCTCAACAAATTCTTACTCCTAGCAAAACCTCTACCAAGTAAGTACACAGGGGTCTGTATTTTCATACCCCAGTGCTTGCTGTTTGAATACCGCTCTTGCCGTACCGACCCGCAGGGACCACCTAGGGACACAAGCTGTGGAGGAAAAGAAACTAACCAGGATTCCCTCAGTAACGGCGAGTGAAGAGGGAAGAGCCCAGCGCCGAATCCCTGCCTGTCCGGCGGGCGCGGGAAATGTGACATACGGAAGACCGCCTCCCCAGCGCCGCTCGGGGGCCCAAGTCCTTCTGATGGAGGATCAGCCCGCGGACGGTGTTAGGCCGGTAGTGGCCCCCGGCACGCCGGGACCGGGTCTTCTCTGAGTCGGGTTCTTTGGGAAATCAGCCCAAAGCGGGTGGTAAACTCCGTGTAAGGCTGAATACTGGCACGAGACCGATGAAACAGCTAGTAGCAATCGGAATCTCTGGATTGGCGCTCGCCTGGTTCAAATTGTTGCTAACCAACAGAGGTTATAAGGTAAAAATCCAGAACAAAGAATCACCACGCCACGACTCGGCCATCGGAGTCCCACAAGGTTCCTCTTTATCCCCTAAACTCTTTAATATTTACCTCCTACCACTCTGCCGACTCCTTACCAACCTCAATTTAATACACTTTCTCTATGCTGACGACATCCAGATCCTGATCCCCATCAAAGAATCATACACAAAAACCCTCGAATACTGGGATTCCTGTCACCTAGAAATCAAAAGCCTCCTCAAAAACCTAAATCTGGTACTAAACTCCTCTAAAACTGAAGTATTACTCATAACTCCTGACAACAATCTCACAGCTTGTCTCCCAACCAACCTACAAACTACTCATGTGAGGGATCTAGGTGTGCTAATCGACAATTAACTAAACTTGAAATCCCATATCAATAAAACCACCAAAGACTGCTTCTATAAACTGCAAGTTAAAAAAGGATAAGACCACTCTTCCACGCCAAAGACTTCAGAACCATCCTCCAAGCCCTCATTTTCTACTACTGCAACTCTACATTACTTGGACTCCCTTCCTCATACACAAAACCACTCCAAATGGTTGAAAACGCAGCAGCCCATCTACTAACAAACACTAGGAAAGGAGGCCACATTTCCCCAGTCCTAAAAGACCTCCACTGGTTACCAATTCAGTTCAGAGTCATTTACAAATCCATCACCTTGATATAAGAAATCATTCACCAACACACCATAATCGACCTACAAATTCCTCTTCGTTTATTCAAATGCACAAGACCCACCAGGGAAGCCTACAGAGGATGCAATGCCGGTATAAATAAATAAAATCAATAAGTACGTAAGGGAAAGTGGAAAAAAACTTTCAAGAGTGAGTTCAAAAGGGCGGGAAACCGTTAAGAGGTAAACGGGGTGGGGTGCGTGCAGTCCGCCTGGAGGATTGAACCCGGCAAGTTCGGTGGGACCGGGGTTTCGGCGGATCCCCCACCCCTTTCGCGGGGGGGCGGGGAACGCCTCCCGGACGGCCCCGGCCCCGTCCAGGAATAAAAAAAATAAAGTAAAGCAATAAAATCAATAAGTACGTAAGGGAAAGTTGAAAACAACTTTCAAGAGCGAGTTCAAAAGGGCGGAAAACCGTTAAGAGTTAAACGGGTGGGGTGCGTGCAGTCCGCCTGGAGGATTCAACCCGGCGGGTTCGGTGGGACCGGGGTTTCGGCGGATCCCCCACCCCTTTCGCGGGGGGGCGGGGAACGCCTCCCGGACGGCCCCGGCCCCGTCCAGGAATAAAAAAAATAAAGTAAAGCAATAAAATCAATAAGTACGTAAGGGAAAGTTGAAAACAACTTTCAAGAGCGAGTTCAAAAGGGCGGGAAACCGTTAAGAGTTAAACGGGTGGGGTGCGTGCAGTCCGCCTGGAGGATTGAACCCGGCGGGTTCTGTGGGACCGGGGTTTCGGCGGATCCCCCACCCCTTTCGCGGGGGGGGGCGGGGGACGCCTCCCGGACGGCCCCGGCCCCGTCCAGGAAGAAAAAAATAAAGTAAAGCAATAAAATCAATAAGTACGTAAGGGAAAGTTGAAAACAACTTTCAAGAGCGAGTTCAAAAGGGCGGGAAACCGTTAAGAGTTAAACGGGTGGGGTGCGTGCAGTCCGCCTGGAGGATTGAACCCGGCGGGTTCTGTGGGACCGGGGTTTCGGCGGATCCCCCACCCCTTTCGCGGGGGGGCGGGGAACGCCTCCCGGACGGCCCCGGCCCCGTCCAGGAATAAAAAAAATAAAGTAAATCAATAAAATCAATAAGTACGTAAGGGAAAGTTGAAAACAACTTTCAAGACCGAGTTCAAAAGGGCGGGAAACCGTTAAGAGTTAAACGGGTGGGGTGCGTGCAGTCCGCGGCCCCGGCCCCGTCCAGGAATAAAAAAAATAAAGTAAATCAATAAAATCAATAAGTACGTAAGGGAAAGTTGAAAACAACTTTCAAGAGCGAGTTCAAAAGGGCGGGAAACCGTTAAGAGTTAAACGGGTGGGGTGCGTGCAGTCCGCGGCCCCGGCCCCATCCAGGAATAAAAAAAATAAAGTAAATCAATAAAATCAATAAGTACGTAAGGGAAAGTTGAAAACAACTTTCAAGACCGAGTTCAAAAGGGCGGGAAACCGTTAAGAGTTAAACGGGTGGGGTGCGTGCAGTCCGCCTGGAGGATTGAACCCGGCGGGATCGGTGGGACCGGGGTTTCGGCGGATCCCCCACCCCTTTCGCGGGGGGGCGGGGAACGCCTCCCGGACGGCCCCGGCCCCGTCCAGGAATAAAAAAATAAAGTAAATCAATAAAATCAATAAGTACGTAAGGGAAAGTTGAAAACAACTTTCAAGACCGCGTTCAAAAGGGCGGGAAACCGTTAAGAGTTAAACGGGTGGGGTGCGTGCAGTCCGCGGCCCCGGCCCCGGCCAGGAATAAAAAAAATAAAGTAAATCAATAAAATCAATAAGTACGTAAGGGAAAGTTGAAAACAACTTTCAAGACCGAGTTCAAAAGGGCGGGAAACCGTTAAGAGTTAAACGGGTGGGGTGCGTGCAGTCCGCGGCCCCGGCCCCGTCCAGGAATAAAAAAAATAAAGTAAATCAATAAAATCAATAAGTACGTAAGGGAAAGTTGAAAACAACTTTCAAGACCGAGTTCAAAAGGGCGGGAAACCGTTAAGAGTGAAACGGATGGGGTGCGTGCAGTCCGCCTGGAGGATTGAACCCTCGGGTTCGGTGGGACCGGGGTTTCGGCGGATCCCCCACCCCTTTCGCGGGGGGGCGGGTAACGCCTCCCGGACGGCCGCAGGGCGCATTTCCTCCTCGGCGGAGCGCCGCAACCGGCTCCGTGTCGGCTGGGAAGGCCCAGGGGGGGGCAGGTGGCCCGCCGCTCCAGCGGCGCGTGTTATAGCCCCCCCTGGCAGCAGCTTTGCCGTTTCCCCCGCCGTTTCCTCCTTCCCCTTTGCCAACTGTTAAGTAGTCTTAACCTCATTCACTACATCTATGCAGACGATGTTCAGATTCTTATTCCCATAACAGAATCTATTAACAAAGCCATCGCACTTTGGAACAACAGCTTACAAGCCACCACTAATCTCCTCAACAGTGTAAACCTGGTCCTCAATGCCTCTAAAACTAAACTCCTCTTCATTTCCTACAAGCAAGAAAACCTCCCATCTCAGATCCATCACAAACACCTTCTCACCCACAACCATGTGAGAGACCTGGGAGTAATTATAGACAACCGTCTTCACCTAAAGAATATGATCCAAACCACAACTATAAGATATAATATTATATCTTAATGGGCCTCGACAAAGGAAACTCTTTCCTATTGATCTTGTTAGACCTTTCCGCAGCGTTCGACACGGTCAACCACGCCATCCTCCTAAACCAGCTTTCGTCCATAGGAATCAGCGGCACCGTCCTATCCTGGTTCAAAACGTTTCTCAATTACAGAGGTTACAAAGTTAAACTCCAAAACAAGGAATCCTCAAGATTTGACTCTGTCATAGGAGTCCCTCAAGGTTCTTCATTGTCTCCGACCCTATTTAATATCTATCTTCTTCCTCTCTGCCAACTTCTTACCGACCTCAATCTAAAGTACTTCCTTTACGCAGATGATATTGAAATCATCATCCCTATCAAAGACACATACTGTAAAACTCTTGAGTACTGGGAAACATGCCACCAGAAAATCAAACAAGTAGTAAACAACCTACACCTCATCTTAAACTCATCCAAGACAGAAATCCTACTCATCTCTCCTGAAAACAATATCTCCAACACTACTCTTCCCACCAACCTACCTACCACACAAGTTAGAGAGTTAGGAGTGATAATAGACAACCGGCTAAACTTCAAGGCACATATCAACAAAACAACCAAAGACTG
The DNA here is from genome assembly GCF_901001135.1 of Rhinatrema bivittatum. Lineage (NCBI taxonomy): Eukaryota > Metazoa > Chordata > Amphibia > Gymnophiona > Rhinatrematidae > Rhinatrema > Rhinatrema bivittatum. Next base: position 749,747,229 of record NC_042616.1, read on the forward strand.
CTTCTATAAACTCCAGGTTCGGAAGAGGATAAGACCTCTTTTCCATGCTCAAGACTTCAGAACGATCATCGAAGCAGTCATTTTTGCGAAATTAGACTACTGCAGTTCCCTATTGCTAGGTCTGCCCTCATCCTATTCCAAACCACTACAGATGGTTCAAAATTCAGCAGCCCGATTACTAACAGGCGCAAGAAAGAGAGACCACATATCTCCCATTCTGAAAGAGTTACATTGGCTACCCGTCCACTTCCGTATCATCTATAAAGCCAGATGTGTCATCTTCAAAACTATTCATCAACGCATCTTATGCACTTTAGCTGATGACAAAGGAATCGGAAAATCTCTCAGAAATAAGAATACTCGTGGGAACACAAGGTCTGGATGAACAGGCACATCATTGGAGGACAGAGGTCAATCCCAGCTAGGGACACAAGCCGCGTAGGAAAAGAAACTAACCAGGATTCCCTCAGTAACGGCGAGTGAAGAGGGAAGAGCCCAGCGCCGAATCTCCACCACTCCGGGTTCGGGGATCTGAACCCGACTCCCTTTCGATTGGCCCAGGGCGACGGAGGCCTTCGCCCGTCCCTTCGGAACGGCTCTCACCTATCTCTTAGGACCGACTGACCCATGTTGAACTGCTGTTCACATGGAACCCTTCTCCACTTCGGCCTTGAAGAAGAATGCTCAGTCTGTTTAAAATAAGAAAATGAACGGACCCACTCTGAAGGACCATGCTCAGTCTGTTTAAAAGAACAAAATTAACGGACCCACTCAAGGACTATGCTCAGTCTGTTTAAAAGAACAAAATTAACGGACCCATTCTGAAGGTCAATGCTCAGTCTGTTTAAAATAGCAATATCAACAGACCCACTCTGAAGGACAATGCTCAGTCTGTTTAAAATAACAAAACGGAACTGCCCAGCTAGGGACACAAGGCCTGGAGGAACAGGCACATCATTGGAGGACAGAGGTCAATCCCGGCTAGGGACACAAGGCCTGGAGGGACAGGCAAGCACAGCAATGGAGTTAAAACACCAGTAGGAACACAATGCCTGGAGGTACAGGCAGGAACAGCAATGGAGTTAAAACACTTGTGGGAACACAAGGGCTGCACAGTAGATGCCGGTCAGGCACAGCGATTCATGTCAAGAACATGTGCTGCAGTGCTTACATTATCTTGAGCATAGGAGGCAATTGGAACTGCTGCAAGGCTCCTTTCAATAGCTTTTATTCATCTTGCCATTCACAAGGAAAATCGGGAAAGCCAAGCAATGGCAGGTTTACTTTCAAAAACACTAGCATTTCCATCAAGACCGGTGACAGCCTTGAGCGGTGAGGGCTCATGATATCCCCTGTCATTGAAAAAACACGTTCACTGGGCACACTGGTTGGTGGACATGACAGATATCCTTCAGCCACTTTGGCTAGGTGTGGCCAGACAGTGGACTTGTGTGCCCAATATGCCAGCGGATCTGTCTGCGTGTTCTCTATCGGCTCTGAGAGATACCGTGTCACTGACAGCTCTGCTGCTGTCTCCTCCTGTGCTTGGGAGGGCTGAGAGTCACTCAATCCAGTTACTTTCTCTCTCGCCCGTTGCACAACTGATGTATCTTTATGGCCAACATGCCTTGGGCATTCTGACGTTGAGGTGGACGCACTAATAATAGTATCTGTCACTGACACAGTCCTTCTCCTGCCAGGGCTAGCAGCAGCACAACTCTGTGACGTGCCTGCTGTTTCCACCTGTGCTTCAAGCCTAATCTGTCTCCGCCTATGGTGCTCCTGTTCACGGACCTGTGCTAACAACAGCTCCTTCACAAATGACAGACAATTGGTCTGTAGGGCGAGTTTACCTTTCACACGGGGATCACAGACAGAGGCGAGCATGTATGTGCTGTCCTCTGTTAAAGGCCTTAATCTGTCTTTCACCTGCTGCTGCAAAACGTCCACACACTGCAGCACCTCAGCAGTCATTCCCTCTTGCCGTTTAATGCCTTCCAAATGGTCATCCAGGAATTTCACTATAGGGATGATGTCAGCCAAGGTGGAACTTCTGGAACTCAGCTCCTCCGTGACGTCCTTGAAGGGCTGCAGGATTTTTACCAGCTGACTCATGACTAACCAATCGTGATGCCCTAGGGGATTCTGCACACCTATGTCTATTGTACCAGAAAGTTCATGAAGGGGTGTCTGCAGCTCCAGTAACCTCTCCAGCATCATAAAGGTTGAATTCCACCGGGTGGCAACGTCTTGAATGAGACGCTTCTGAGGCATATCCAAATCAGTCTGCTTTTCTCGGAGAACCTGCCCCGCCCTGACACTTCTGTGGAAGTGTGCTGCTATGTTCCTGCACTTGTGTATTAACCGACGCAGGTATTCAGTCTCCTTGTCCTTGGACTCCAAGCCCAAACCTGACTTCACTACCAGATGCAGAGTGTGTGCAAAACATCGGATGTTCTTAAACCGCCCATCGCTTATTGCCTTAACCATGTTTGCACCGTTGTCTGTGACAAAAAAGCCTGCCCGCATTTTACTGTCTCGCTGGTGTACTTTCCAGCTCGCCAGCATCTTTCTGATGCATGCTAGAATATTGGCAGCGGTATGGGAATGGTCCGTCAGGTGGGTGTTCAGTAAAGCCCACCTCCACCCTGATGCTTGTTCAGTAATAGAGCTGCTGGCTGCCCCTGCCTCTGCCATGTCCCACCAGTGTGCTGTCAGAGAGAGGTAAGAGTGTGCAGCATTCATGGCGGTCCAGATATCGCAGGTGAAATGCACTCTTCCGTCTGCCTTTCCTAGCAGTGCTTGCACGCGACTGACACAGTGCTTGTACAGGCTGGGGATGACCTTTCTACTAAATGTGGTTCTGGAGGGGACTTTGTAATTTGGAAGTACGACCTTCAAGAAACGTTTGAAACCCACATTCTCCACTAACTGCAGGGGCTGGTCATCAAGGGCAATCATTTCCCCAATGCTCCTGGTTACTACTTTTGCGGCTGCCTGCCTCCTACCCCGGGATAGCGTTACCGCACTCCACCCCATTTCCTCCATGGTGCATTGTCGCTTCTCCCACATGTCAGTGGGTTTCTGGCCTGCCGCCTGACTGCTAGAAGGGTATGAGGGCGTGGGCTGACTCTGCTGCTTTCCTACCACTGCACCCTGGTTGGAAGGGGAAGGGGTCCCCTGACGGAAAATGCTACCATCCCCAGATGGCAGTAATCTTGTTGGGTGTTGCCTCTTAATATGATACTCCATGCCAAAATTTGACAGATGTCCCAGTTGCTTGCCTCTGCTAATATCCCTGGCACAGTAATTACACCGAGCATAACGCGGGTCTTCTGTCACTTTAAAATGTGCCCAGATCGCAGATTTCTTTTGTGATCCTCCTCTCTTTCCCGCCCTGGGGGTGGATGGTGGCACTGGAGTTGAGGTACTACTGGGTGTGGGTGGTGCACCCACTGCACCTGGCGAAGCAATGCCAGCGGGGGCAACAGTCACCCTCTGTCTCCCTTCTGACAGCTCTTCCTCCTCCTCGATATCAGTGGAATGTCTCCCCTGCCGCAGATTTCTGGAGGTGGAGGCTAAAACAGGACTAACTGACAATTCTACCGAAGATTGCTCAGGTATTACATCTTCCGTTTCTGATGAGAATCCCATCCAAGAAGATTCTTCTTCTGAATCAGAAGCTAACAGTGCCAGCGCTACCTTGTCACCGCGAAGTTTTGCAGGACACTTCTGTCCCCTGGCTGCTCTTGGGTGTGTAACTTTTGTCTGGCTAGACTCTGCCTCCTCTTCACTCTCCTCCAAAACTACAGTGCCAGAAACACGTGCTGGCGATTGCAAAGTTTCATGGTCTGATTTCTTTTTTTTTGCCATGGAACTGCCATCCCCTACAAAGACGTTTGATTGCGACAGTTGCCTTTTTACCTGTACTGGTGGTGTTGCGCTGGTGTCTTTTGCGGTGCCTCCGCTGCCATTCCCACTAAGTCGCTTGCATCTCCCTTTCCCTGACATTATGGATTTAATGTCAATAAGTACTAGTGGTAACACTGCCCACTGTCCCACAATAATAATGTTCGGTCAGTTTAAAATAACTAAATTAACAGACCCACTCAAGAAGAATGCTCAGTCTGTTTAAAATAACAAAATGAACGGACCAAGTCAAGGACAATGCGGTTAAGTCTGTTTAAAAATAGCAGATTGAACAGACTCGCTGAAGGCCAATCTTCACTCTGTTTACAATGCCCACTGCCTCACTGCCTGCCTGGCAATGCACGGAATGTGTCTGTCTGTGTGTGTGCAGTGAGTGCACAGAGAACCAGCTTCCTTTTCAGTAGATATGAGGCAGAGTACTGCCAGTGCCAGCCCTGGCACTGCCCACCCAGCACTGAACCAGTCAAGGACAATGCGGTTAAGTCTGTTTAAAAATAGCAGATTGAACAGACTCGCTGAAGGCCAATCTTCACTCTGTTTACAATGCCCACTGCCTCACTGCCTGCCTGGCAATGCACGGAATGTGTCTGTCTGTGTGAGTGCAGTGAGTGCACAGAGAACCAGCTTCCTTTTCAGTAGATATGAGGCAGGGTACTCCCAGCCCTGGAACTGCTGCCCACCCAGCACTGAACCACTCAAGGAGAATGCTTTTAAGTCTGTTTAAAAATAGCAAATGTAACAGACTCGCTGAAGGGCAATGTTCACTCTGTTTACAATGCCCACTGCCTCACTGCCTGCCTGGCAATGCACGGAATGTGTCTGTCTGTGTGTGTGCAGTGAGTGCACAGAGAACCAGCTTCCTTTTCAGTAGATATGAGGCAGAGTACTGCCAGTGCCAGCCCTGGCACTGCCCACCCAGCACTGAACCAGTCAAGGACAATGCGGTTAAGTCTTTTTAAAAATAGCAGATTGAACAGACTCGCTGAAGGCCAATCTTCACTCTGTTTACAATGCCCACTGCCTCACTGCCTGCCTGGCAATGCACGGAATGTGTCTGTCTGTGTGAGTGCAGTGAGTGCACAGAGAACCAGCTTCCTTTTCAGTAGATATGAGGCAGTGTACTCCCAGCCCTGGAACTGCTGCCCACCCAGCACTGAACCACTCAAGGAGAATGCTTTTAAGTCTGTTTAAAAATAGCAAATGTAACAGACTCGCTGAAGGGCAATGTTCACTCTGTTTACAATGCCCACTGCCTCACTGCCTGCCTGGCAATGCACGGAATGTGTCTGTCTGTGTGTGTGCAGTGAGTGCACAGAGAACAAGCTTCCTTTTCAGTAGATATGAGGCAGGGTACTCCCAGCCCTGGAACTGCTGCCCACCCAGCACTGAACCACTCAAGGACAATGCGGTTAAGTCTGTTTAAAAATAACAAATTGAACAGACTCGCTTAAGGCCAATCTTCACTCTGTTTATGCCCACTGCCTGCCTGGCAATGCACGGAATGTGTCTGTCTGTGTGTGTGCAGTGAGTGCACAGAGAACAAGCTTCCTTTTCAGTAGATATGAGGCAGAGTACTGCCAGTGCCAGCCCTGGCACTGCCCACCCAGCACTGAACCACTCAAGGAGAATGCTTTTAAGTCTGTTTAAAAATAGCAAATGTAACAGACTCGCTGAAGGGCAATGTTCACTCTGTTTACAATGCCCACTGCCTCACTGCCTGCCTGGCAATGCACGGAATGTGTCTGTCTGTGTGTGTGCAGTGAGTGCACAGAGAACAAGCTTCCTTTTCAGTAGATATGAGGCAGAGTACTGCCAGTGCCAGCCCTGGCACTGCCCACCCAGCACTGAACCACTCAAGGAGAATGCTTTTAAGTCTGTTTAAAAATAGCAAATGTAACAGACTCGCTGAAGGGCAATGTTCACTCTGTTTACAATGCCCACTGCCTCACTGCCTGCCTGGCAATGCACGGAATGTGTCTGTCTGTGTGTGTGCAGTGAGTGCACAGAGAACAAGCTTCCTTTTCAGTAGATATGAGGCAGAGAACTGCCAGTGCCAGCCCTGGCACTGCCCACCCAGCACTGAACCACTCAAGGAGAATGCTTTTAAGTCTGTTTAAAAATAGCAAATGTAACAGACTCGCTGAAGGGCAATGTTCACTCTGTTTACAATGCCCACTTCCTCACTGCCTGCCTGGCAATGCACGGAATGTGTCTGTCTGTGTACACTGCAGTGCACATAGAACTAAAGTAGATATGAGGCAGGGTACTCCCAGCACTGGAACTGCTGCCCACCCAGCACTGAACCACTGAAGGAGAATGTGTTCACTCTGTTTACAATGCCCACTGCCTCACTGCCTGCCTGGCAATGCACGGAATGTGTCTGTCTGTGTGCACTGCAGTGCACATAGAACTAAAGTAGATATGAGGCAGAGTACTCCCAGCCCTGGAACTGCTGCCCACCCAGCACTGAACCACTCAAGGAGAATGCTTTTAAGTCTGTTTAAAAATAGCAAATGTAACAGACTCGCTGAAGGGCAATGTTCACTCTGTTTACAATGCCCACTGCCTCACTGTCTGCCTGGCAATGCACGGAATGTGTCTGTCTGTGTGCACTGCAATGCACATAGAACTAAAGTAGATATGAGGCAGAGTACTCCCAGCCCTGGAACTGCTGCCCAGCCAGCACTGAACCACTCAAGGAGAATGCTTTTAAGTCTGTTTAAAAATAGCAAATATGAGGCAGAGTACTGCCAGCCCTGCCTGGCACTGCCCAGGATAAAATGTACAGACTCACTCAATAAGAATGTTCTTTTTTTTTTTTCCCTAACAAAGAATCTGTTCTGTGTTGTCTATCAAATCTGGTTCTGTTCTGTGTTGTCTATCAAATCGGGTTCTGCTATCTTCTCTGCCTCAGCCTGCCTAAGCCCACCCTGCACGATCCCGATCCCGATCCCGATCCCACCTCCCCACTGAATCGCTGACAATGTCCATCAGTCCTCGTGCTGCTGCTGCTTTTATAGTGCTGCTGGCTCGTCAGGAAATCCTCAGAGAAGCACGGAATGACAGCGCGATTCGCTGCATTCAGTGCTTCTCTGAAAAGGTGAACGCAGATTCGCTGCGTTCCGGTATCCATGCCGACCTGTCCCACCCTTTCCTGTGAGTCACTGAGACTCACAGGACAGGGTCAGACAGGTTGGCATGGTTACCGCAGGGGCGCCGCCATTTTCAGGTAATCCGGGGCTCTGAGCTCGAGTCGCAGGTAATGGCGGCGAGAAAGCGCGCGCATGGCGATTCGCCGTATCCGACATATCTATGTTCATTTATGTCGGAAATCTGCTCGTATACGCCCCATCTTTTTTTTAAGTTAAAAAAAAATATTGAGTTGCGTTTTCCATATGCGGTCAATCCGAATGCACATCCCTACCAAAGGGCATGAATAGCCTAAGGCACTTTAAAGGGGCAAATGGGTACCAGGCGTGGCAAGAGTGCTTTAACAGAGGTGCAAAGCAGCAGCGAGAATGTCAAAAACACACCACAGCTTCAAAAGAGAGCACCGATAACAGATGCATGAACCCTCAAAGGCAGCACGACAGGCAAAGTGGCAAGACAAGTGCCATCAACATCCTACAGCACAATGAAGGGGGAACATAGCAAGCAGAAAGACTAGCACCAACACACTGAGGAACCATGATAGTGGCAAGAATACCACAAGGAGTTCAGCAAGTCATCTGGTGTATGGCAGCAAGGCAGAGTGGCAGAAAGCTGATAGGGGCAAGACTGGTTGGCAGAGCTGAGGTAGTCATGTCCCTGTGGTTTTGATAGGGGCAAGAGAGGCTGACCCCCGGGAGAGTTCCCTTTCCTTTGAGCAGGAAAGGTCTCCCTAGAATGCGTTCATCCCTAGAGTAGGGTGTTTCCATTGCCGTCTAGTGAGCTCTCGCTGGTCTTTTAAAATCTGGTTGAGTTAGCAGATATACAAACGAGAATTTTCGAGGCCGAGGCAGAGGAGGGTGCCATGTGAACAGCAGTTAAACATGGGTCAACAGGTACTAAGAGATAGTCTGGCCAGCTACCTCAGGGAGGGTTCCCTTTCCTTTGAGCAGGAAAGGGCTCCCCGGAATGGGTTGGCCCCTAGAGTGGAACACAAGCCTTCAAAGTGTAGCGATGTGGAGCAGGGTGCCATGTGAACAGCAGTTCAACATGGGTCAACAGGTACTAAGAGATAGGCCGGCTACCCCGGGGGGAGAATTCCCTTTCCTTTGAGCAGGAAAGGGCTCCCCAGAATGGTTTGGCCCCTAGAGTGGAGCACGAGCCTTCAAAGCGTGTTTGTTTAATTAAGGATCCATGCTGTGAAGGATAAGTATTTTCAATTGCCAGAGACTGAGGGTTCCCTTTGCAACAAGGGTTCAGCCATTAGGACCAAAAGAAGCGCTGACTTTATCTCCTGCCCAAATCTGCAATATCAACCTATGTTGACTTTGTAGTTTACACAGTGCCTCTGTAAACTATGGGAAGACAGTGCATGAACTAGAGTGCAACTACCACCAGTTTTCTATAGTACTAGAAACATTACTGTTGGCACCTAGGAAAGATTTAGGGAACATGGCCCATATTATGAAGGTCAGGAAAACTATTGAGCATATGAAATATGCAAGCTCCAAACATCTTAAGTCAGCTTTTTATGTTTTTACATTCCAAATGTGGATGGATAGGCACTGCATTAGATGTAAAGCCCTTTAAGGGATGTAAGACCTGGACTGACAGGCAGGCACAGCATTTGAGGATAGAGGTCAAACCCTTGTAGAGATATAAAGCCTGGAAGGAGAGGCACAGCTTTCAAGGATAGAGGTCAAGCCCTCATAGGGACATAAGGCCTGGATGGACAGGCACAGCTTTCGAGGATAGAGGTCAAGCCCTCGTAGGGACGTAAAGCCTGGATGGACAGGCAGGCACAGCATTCGAGGATAGAAGTCAAACCCTTGTAGAGATGTAAATCCTGGACGGACAGGCATAGCATTAGAGATCAAGCCCTTTTAGGGACATAAGGGCTGGACGGACAGGCACAGCATTCGAGGTCCAAGCCTTGAAGAGACATGAAGCCTGGACAGACAGGCAGGCACAGCATTCGAGGATAGAGGTCAAGCCCTCATAGGGAAGTAAAGCCTGGATGGACAGGCAGCCACGGCATTTGTGGATAGAGGTCAAGCCCTCGTAGGAACGTAAAGCCTGGACGGACAGGCAGGCACAGCAATAGAGGATAGAGATCAAACCCTTGTAGAGATGTAAATCCTGGATGGACAGGCACAGCATTTGAGGTCAAGCCCTTTTAGGGACATAAGGCCTGGACATACAGGCACAGCATTCAAGGATAGAGGTCAAGCCCTTTTAGGGACATAAAGCCTGGATGGACCTGCACAGCATTAGAGGTCAAGCCCTTCTAGGGACATAAGGCCTGGACGGACAGGCACAGCATTAGAGGATAGAGGTCAAGCCCTTGAAATAATTCAACAGAGGATGCTTTTAGAGCAATAGACTGCCATTTGTGAAGCAAGAAATGAGCTGGAGATTATTTGTGAATACCCAGAAGCTAGTAACATCTGAAGTCAGCTTTTTATGTTTTTACATTCCAAATGTGGATGGACAGGCACAGCGTTAAAGGTCAAGCCCTTTTAGGGACATAAGGCCTGGATGGACAGACACAGCATTTGGGAATCGAGGTCAAGCCCTCATAGGGACATAAGGCCTGGACGGACAAACACAGAATTCGAGTTCAAGCCCTTGTAGAGATATAAGGCCTGGACAGACAGGCACAGCATTAGAGGTCAAGCCCTTTTAGGGACATAAGGCCTGGACGGACAGACACAGCATTCAAGGATAGAGGTCAAGCCCTCATAGGGACATAAGGCCTAGATGGACAGGCACAGCATTCGAGGATAGAGGTCAAGCCCTTTTAGGGACATAAAACCTGGCCAGACAGGCACAGCATTAGAGGTTAAGCCCTTGTAGGGACATAAGGCCTGGTTGGACAGGCACAGCATTAGAAGATAGTGGTCAAGGCCTTGTAATAATTCAACAGAGGATGCTTTTAGAGCAATAGACTGCCGTTTGTGAAGCAAGAAATGAGCTGGAGATTATTTGTGAATACCCAGAAGCTATTAACATCTGACATTCTTACATTCCAAATATAGATGGACAGGCACAGCGTTAGAGGTCAAGCCCTTTTAGGGACATAAAGCCTGGATGGACAGGCACAGCATTAGAGGTCAAGTCCTTTTAGGGACATAAAGCCTGGATGGACAGGCACAGCTTTAGAGGTCAAGCACTTGTAATTCCACAGAGGATGCTTTTAGAGCAATAGAGACTACCATTTGTGGAGCAAGAAATGATCTGGAGATTATTTATGAATTCCCAGAATCTATTAACATCTGAAGTCAGCTTTTTATGTTCTTACATTCCAAATGTTGCAAAACAGGAAAAGAATATTCTGGAAAGAAGTGATGTACAAAAACATGAAACTGAAATTAGAAATACTAGAACTAAACTCAGACAGGCACCGCGTTTGAGGTCAGGCCCTTGTAGGGATGCATGGCCTGGACAGTGGACAGACAGGCACAGTGTTTGAGGTCAGGTACATGTGCTGATATTATCTGGAGCATAGGAGGCAGTTGGAGCTGCTGCAAGGCTTTCAATTACTTTTATTCATCTTGCCATTCACAGGGAAAATTTGGAAACCCAAGCAAAGACAGGTTTATTTTCAAAAACACCAGCATTTCCATAAACTCTGGTGCCAGCCTTGAGCGGTGAGGGCTCATGATATCCCCTGTCATTGAAAATACACGTTCACTGGGCACACTGGTTGGTGGACATGACAGAAATCGCTGAGCCACTTTTGCTAGGTGTGGCCAGACAATGGACTTGTGTGCCCAATATGACAGCAGATCTGTCTGCATGGCCTCTGTGGGCTCTGAGAGATACCGAGTCACTGACAGTTGTGCTGGTGTCTCCTTTGCTTGGGTGGGCTGAGAGTTACTCATGCCAGCTGCTTTCTCTCTAGCCCTTAGCAGAACAGATGATTCTTTATGGGCATCATGCCTTTGGCGTACTGAAGTGGAGGAGGAGGAGGTAGTAGCTGTTGCTGACAGACTGCTGCTCCTGCTTGGGCTAGCACAACTCTCTGATGTGCCCATCGCTGTTTCCTCCTCTGCTTCATGCCTAATCTGTCTCTGCCTATGGCGCTTCTGATCACGGACTTTTGCTAACAGCAGTTCCTTCACAAATGAGAGACAATTGGACTGTAGGGCGAGTTTCTATTTCACACCAGGATCACAGACTGTGGTGAGCATGTATGTGTGCTCTTCTGTTAAAGGCCCTAATCTCTCTTGCACCTGCTTCTGCAAAATGTCCAGACAATGCAGCACCTCAGCTGTCATTCCCTCTTCCTGTTTAAAGGCCTCAATTTTCCTCCAGAAAATTAACTATAGGGATGATGTCAGCCAAGGTGGCACTTCTGGACCTCGCTCCTCTGTGACATCCTAGAAGGGCTGCAAGATTTTTACCAGCTGACTCATGACTAACCAATAGAGATGTGGTTCGTTTTTCGCCCTATTTAGGAAATTTAACGAAATTTCCTAATTCGTTTCTGTTTCGGAGTATCCGAAACACGACATAAATGCCGTTATTTCGGAGCCCCCGAAACCGGAAACGAAATTTTCCCCGCAATTCGGGGGAAAATTCGTTTTCGGGTTTGCCTGGGGAGAGGGGCAAAAATTATTTTTTTTTTATTAAAAACCACCCCAAATTTAAATTAATTATAATACACCACCCCCCGATCCCTCCCCAAGACTTACGAAGATCCCTGGTGGTCCAGCGGAGTCCCGGCTTCCATTTGCCATGCCCTCCGTGCCCTAGTTCGTGCCAGTGCAAGCCACGCGCCAAAATGGTGCCGAATAGCCCGAACGACCATGTCACAGGGGCTTTCGGCGCTATTGGTCAGCCCCTGTCACATGGCCATCGGCGCCATCTTGTGCTCCTATCATGTGACAGGGGCTGACCAATGGCGCCGAAAGCCTCTGTGACATAGTATGGGCAAAGGCTATCGGCGCCATTTTGGTTACTGGCAGCCGAAAACGAAATCGCTTTCGGACCCTTGCTGGACCCCCAGGGATTATTATTGGGTTGTTATATATGTACGAAAATGCTTAAAATTGTTTTTAAATGCTTGGGGTGGGTTTTTTTTTTTCGCTTCGTTACCGATTCGTTTTTCGGTCCGGTTTCGGGTTTCTCGTTTCGTTTTCGGGCAAACGAACCGAAAACGAAACGAGAAGACCCGAATTATACCACGAAGTATTCGAACCGAAAAACGACCCGGTAGAAAAAAACGAAGCACATCTCTACTAACCAATCATGATGCCCTAGGGGATTCTGCACACCTATGTCCATTGAACCAGAAAGTTCATGAAGGGGTGTCTGCAGCTCCACTAACCTCTGCAACATCATAAATGTGGAATTCCACCGGGTGGCAATGTCTTGAATAAGATGCTTGTGAGGCATGTCCAAATCAGTCTGCTTTTGTCAGAGAACTTGCCCCGCCTTCACACTTCTGTGGAAGTGCGCTGCTATGTTCCTGCACTTGTGTATTAACGTATGCAGATATTCATTCTCTTGGTGACTGGACTCCAACCCCAGAGCTGACTTCACTACCAGGTGCAGAATATATGCAAAACATCGGATATTCTGAAAGCACCCGTCGGTTATTGCCTTTACCATGTTTGCACCATTGTCTGTGACAAAGAACCCTACCTGAGGATTCCTGTCTTGCTGGTGTAGCTGCCAACCCCCAGCATCTGCCTGATGCATGCTAGAATATTGCCTGAGGTATGAACCTCATCCGTCAGGTGGGTGTGCAGTAAAGCCCACCTCCACCCTGATAATTGTTCACTAATAGAGCTGCTGCCTGCCCCTGCCTCAGCCAGGACCCACCACTGTGCTGTCAGGGAGAGGTAAGAGTGTGCAGCATTCATGGTGGTTCAGATATCGCAGGTGAAATGCACACACCCCTCTCCCTTAGCTAGCAGTGCTTGGAGGTGACTGCAACACTGGTTTTACAGGCTGCGGATGACCTTTCTGCTAAATGTGGTTTTGGAGGGGACTTTGTAATTTGGAACTAAGACCTTCAGCAAATGCTTGAAACCCATATTCCCCACTATCTGCAAGGGCTGGTCATCAAGGGCAATCATTTCCCCAATGCTCCTGGTTACAACTTTTGAGGCTGCCTACCTCCTACCTCCTCCTCCTACCTCCTACCTCCTACCCCGGGTGTGTTAACGCACACCACCCCATTTCCTCCATGGTGGGTTGTTGCTTCTGCCACATGGCAGGGGGCTGCTGGCCTGCCACCTGACTGCTAGAAGGGGCTGAGGGCATGGAATGACTCTGCTCCTTTTCAACCACTTTACGCTGCCTTGAAAAAGGGGTCCCCTGACTGGTACTGCCACCATCCCCAGATAGCAGTACTGTTGTTGGGTGTTGCCTCTTTATATGATGCATCATGCCAAAATTAGATAGATGTCCCATTTCTTTGCCTCTGCTAATAGCCCTGGCACAGTAATTATACTGAGCAAAACGCAGGTCCTCCATAACTTTAAAGTGGCTCCAGATCGCAGATTTCTTTCGTGATTCCTTCTCTATGGCCTTTGAGGTGGATGCTGGCACTGGAACTGAAGTAGTGGGTGCACGCTGAGAAGCAATGCCAGGGGCATCAGTCACACTCTGTGTCTGCGCTGACTGCTCTTCCTCCTCATCATCATCAGTTTCATCTCTCCCCTGCTGCACTGAAGTGGAGCTAAGACAGGACTAACTAATCCTCCTAAACCTTCTTCAGCTATTACTTCTTCCATTTCTGATTATGAGAATCCTACACAAGATGATTCTTCATTGGAATCAGAAGCAAACAGTCCCTGCGCTACATTGTCAGTCCCAATCACTCGACCATGTCTAGCTTTCCCTGACATTATGGATTTAATGTCACTGCCTACTAGGGATTTCAATTAAAAGAATTATTTCCAAAAGAGACCCACTGGTGATTTGGCTTCAGAGAGCACCCCTGTCCCATTATACGTGAGTCTGCAAAAGTGCCCACTGGCCCACGAGGCTGTGCCTGGATGTACACTAAAACTGGGACCGCTGTATGCACATACCAAGCTTGTAACTACAAAAGAGGCCCACTGGGGATTTAGCTTCAGAGAGCACTGCTGTCCCAACAATATATATGTGAGTCTGCAAAACTGCCCAGTGTCCACTGATGCCCAGTGAGTGCACTGTCTTCTTGGCTTAAAAGAGCACAAAGAGACAGGCTGAGTTCAATAAATATATGTGAGTCTGCAAAACTGCCCAGTGCCCACTGATGCCTAGTGATTACACTGTCTTCTTGGCTTAAAAGAGCACAAAGAGACAGGCTGAGTTCAATAAATATATGTGAGTCTGCAAAACTGCCCAGTGCCCACTGATGCCTAGTGATTACACTGTCTTCTTGGCTTAAAAGAGCACAAAGAGACAGCCTGAGTTCAATAAAAAAAAAAAAACTGCAGTTAAATAAAATGGATGGCTTTCTTGGCACAGCAGCAAAAATGAAGAAATATCTTTTTCAATGGAAAATTCTATCAAAATAGCTATCAATTGAATATATCTCCCTGCTTGCAACCTACCCCAAGAGGTAAAATAAGCAGAAAAATGCCACTGCTAGCAGCTTCTCCCAGTGGCACAGACAGAGAGACCAACTCAGATCAATAAAAAAAAGTGTGGTCAAAAAAAGTAAGGCTAGCTGGCAGCAGCACTGCAGCAAAACCGAACAAATATATTTTTCAATGGAAAATTCTATCAAAGTAGCTAGCAATTAAATACAGATTTGAGACACTCAGACTAGCTCTGAGTTCAGCCACCTCCCCGGACCACCTCCCCAGACCATCCCCGCCAAGAAAGTGCATGGCACGCCGCGTGCTTAATGTGTAAATAGTGCTGCATCATCAGGAATAGCGTCACAGAGTACTGAGTGAGAGCAGCTATTGGCTGCATTAGAAAAATGCTTAGCTGAGATAGGTTGCATTCTCATCTCCTTGCAAACCTTTCTGACAGGGCTGTGAGGTCACTTATGACTCACAGGAAAGGGCTGGTTTTTGCTATCTCCTATTTCAAACAGCTGCTAAGAAATCACTGTGAGCCAAAAGAATAAAACTAATATGATATGTTGTATTCGTGGGGGATCGCGATGCATTTCACGAACCCACGAATACAACGAATAGGGACTTATGCGTTGCGGATTGCCAATGAATTGAAAACGAATGCACAACCCATATTAGTAATACTAAAGAAAAAAGATAGCACAGCATCATGAAACAAATAGACATGGGGTCATGATCTTAAGATGCAGGGAAGAAGTTTCAGAGAAAATATGAGAAAATACTTCTTTATTGAGAGAAAGGTTACAGAATTACAAAAATATATATATACCCTCCACTTTCTCAATAGCTGTATGTGATGTGGGGTGAGGTGAAAGTCTAATATGCAATGGTTGGGAGAGGGACCTTGGGGTGATAGTGAAGGCAGCAAAGCAACGTGACATGGTGATTGCTAAAGCCTGAAGAATGCTGGGATGCATAGAGAGAGGAATAACATCAAGAAAAAGGAAGTGATACTCTCTTTGTTGAGACAGGATGCAGGTGATCCAGGGAAGGGTGACCAAAATGGTGTAGGGTCTGTATCGGAAGAGTTATGAGGAGAGGCTGAAGGATCTGAAAATGTATACCCTGGAAGGAAGGAGGTGCAAGGGACATATGATACAAACCTTCAGATACCTGAAAGGTTTTAATGATATCCAAAATTTGAATCATTTCCATTGGAATGGAAACAGTCAAACTAGGGGTCATGAAATAAAACTCCAGGAGGAGATGACACAGATCCAATGTCAGGAAATATTTCTTCACAGAGAGAGTGGTGGCTGCCTGGAATGCCCTTCTGGAGGAGGTAGTGAGAATGAAAACAGTAAACATATTCAAGAGGGCCTGGAATGCCCTTCTGGAAGAGGTGGTGAAGACAAAAACAGTAAATGAATTCAAAATGGCATGGGATAAACATTGCAGATTCTTAAAGACTTAAGAATTTCTGCAGGGGGATAACCTGCATGGAGCGGTAGTTACTACCCTTAACAGAAACATGGGGGTAACCTGCAGAAAGTGGCAGTTAGTACTTTAAGAATCTTGCTGGGTAGACTGAATGAACCATTTGGTCTTTATTTGCCATCATTGCTATGTAGCTATGTTAAGAGGAGAGATAAGGAGAAAACAAAACATGGATGAAGGAAGCCCAAGTTAGTAACTCCTCAGAACAATGGTAGCCATGTAGCAACCAGCAGGCTAACTGTATTCAGAAACTAATGAGGTCTTTGTTGGCAGGTTTCAGTAACCAAGTACTGTCCAACAAGGCCACAGAGATATAGGCAGTTGAATTGTTAGGCAATAGCCTCACTAGTTTTCAAGCAATATATACTTAGTTTGCTACAAAGCTTACTGGGGGATGGAAGGACCTAGTTGTTAAGGCTAGAAATTATTATTGCAGAGAATCAAAAACTGACTTCACTGACAAGTAAACAAGCTAATATGGCTGGCAGCAGGAATACATCCAATCAGTGTAGACCAGAATAATCAGGCAGATTGGAAGGCCAGCTAGTCTTTATCTGCCATTACCTATCCACTTAAAATTTCATACTTTAATCAAAGCTTGGCTGTTTACCAAACTTTTTCATAGTGTTAATATTGTTGATCAGATAATATAGGCTGTATTGATGGATTCATGCAAATAAGTTTAAGATCATGTTAAAGATAGAGTCATAAAGGGGTGTTGGTGTTCATGGGGGAAGATGGAGAATATTTACAGGGATGTGAGGGTCAGATTGCTATGGGTGAGTGGTTGGGAGAGTTTTAGAAGGGCTGGGGTAAGTTTGTGGCATTAGTAATTCAATCTTATCTGGGTACTGAGGGAATAGATTTTATGTTGTGTATTTGATATTTTTATTGTTGACCACTTTGTAATTTGTTGGAGATAGGTAGTACATCAAATTAATTAAATATATAAAATATATTTACATTTATATGCCTTCTTTTTAACCACTAAAGGGTTGCCCAAAGTGTCTTACAACAGACTAAAAAATGCAATTCGTACAATTAAAACTCATAAATTGCAATTCAAAATATTTATTTATTTATTTATTTATGAACTTTTCTTAACCGACATTCGTGAAACACATCATATTCAATATTCAATAAATAATGAAATACAGTCTAATATAAATAGAACATGTAATACCAAACAACAATAATAAACGATATCATTCAGCTAAATAATTTAGATAGGTGGAATATACATTTTATAAATAAATAAGTCACACTCCCTGCTTTCACTAGGGAATAAAGAAGCTGAGTTAATAAGATAATGCAATAAATTATACAAAGTAATATAATTACAAAAACAATTTAAATCTAAACATTCCTAAGAATGTTTCAAAACCCAATCCAAATGATGTAACTAGTCATCCCAATCAATTTTCCTTTTCCTATTCGAATAATCTTCTGAACTAAAACCTGCCCGATCATGAGTAGTACTTTTGACTCTTACTATCATTTATATCACTTTAGTCTAAAAACTCATGTCCAGATTTAGCTCCACTACTAAGGTTCTGTTTGCCTTTCACTACGGTTCTCATACCTAATCTTAACCCCACCTGCCTCCTATTATTTTGTAGAGTGACACCCTGATATGCCCTCAGTTTCCTTGATATTGTTATCGTCAATCCCTAGTTTGCTGTTTCGTAGTTTTGAAGATCTTAGCCTATGCTTTCAAGTGTGTATTATATTTACTCTCTCCGATACACGATTTCTGTATCAATGTTATCGGCTTGAATTATTTTACTGTAATCCCTAGTTCTTGGTAATTGTTCGCTTCTGAAGCTCTGTTACTGTTCAATGTAATTGCTTTCATATTCGGAAGCACTGTTACTGTTCAATGTAAACCGAACTGATTTGTAACCTTTTACAAGAATTTCGGTATATAAAACAGTTAAATAAATAAATAAATAAATAAATAAATATATCACTCTCTAGAAATAGAGAAACATGTGAAATGACGGCAGATACAGACCATACAGCCCATCTAGTCTGCCCATTCACATCTCCAGCTAAGCTTTATAGTCCCTTTCCATCCTTCAGAGATCCTATTAAAACACAGAACAAAAGGGTGCTCCCCTTTGGGTCACTCTTTCACAGATAACCTGCCCCAAAACAGGCCACAACTTCAGGTCAGCCCTTGAAGATATCAGTGGGAGGAGGTAGAGTCCAGAGAACTAGAGCTGGGCAGTCCAGCTGCCAATGAAAATGACAAGGGATATCCTCAAATGGTGGGGGAAAGCTCCTATTTGATGATTGCACTGGGACTGAGGCATCAAAGAAGGATAACTTTTAGTATAGGCCCATGATAACATCAGCAGGAGGGGTGAAGTCAGGAGTATAGGAAAGGGACAGCATTGTGGCCACTGGAAGTGGCCAGGGGAATCCTTTAATCATTTGTAAAAGTAATAACAGGGCTTCTTCCCTATAACTCCTTCAGACAACTGCAAGCCTGGAAAAGTATTGCTTATGCTTATAGCGTTGCTTCCATAGCAATGCAGAATGCTCCAGGCCCAGATCACAGGTGCTGCATACCATGATGCAGGCAGAAGAATTGCTACAAAAATGCTACTGGTAGGATGGGAAGGTTAGAGTTGGGGTGGCGTGGGTAGAAGGGGACAGGAAGGGAAGCCCAAAGAGGGATATTTACACATTACAAATGTGGAACTGGACAAGTGGGGGGAGGGGCAAATTGATAATTGATCTCTTCTTTTTTAACATATTTAAATATATTTAATGGGTTATAAGAGAGGGGTGGCTCAGCCTAGTAGGACCACTTGCATTAACTTGAGGGTGGGGTCTGTCATTTCAGCCACTAGACACACAACCTTCATTTTTTTTTTTTTGAGTGCTGGCTAGCCATAGCTAGATAACTTTACTTCTAACTGATGATATTAATATATATATATATATATATATATATATACATTTAGATTTAAAATTATCTGACTAGGTTTAGCCAGATAACTTTAATTGGGGATAATCAGTGGAATATCCCCAATAACTTATCTCCAATAACTCAATATCCCAGATAACTTATCCAGCTAATTTTTATCCTGATAGGTTATCCATTTTCCAGGTTTTTAAATATTGGCCCCTTTGTATAGTTTTCAAATTCTTGCATGTCTTATCCTTAAAATATTAAATGAATCAGTTGATATTTATTTATTTATTTATTTATTTTTAGTTTTTATAAACCGACGCTCCTGTATAATATACACATCGCACCGGTGTACAATGAAACAAAACTGTCGCCTCGGGGGCTTACATTTAACAAATAACATTATAAAAATAACATGGATATTAACATTTTAACCTTTAAAATAATTAAACAGATAAACAGAGAGGAGAATGACAGAAATTAAAGGAACATAATGAACTTAGGGGAGAGTCTTCAGGAACTTATGGACGACATGGGGTCAGAAATGGTCAGAGGCTAATCTAATACGGTATATCTTCCTGATCTTATTGCTCCGGGAATGCTTGTGTGAAGAACCAAGTCTTTAGTTTCTTTTTGAATGTATTGTGGCAGGGTTCAAGGCGAAGGTCTGGAGGGAGTGAATTCCAGAGTGTGGGGCCGGCTGTGGATATTGCGCGTTTCCTCAGGGTGGTTTTTGCCGGTTGGGTGATTAGCAGGTTCTTGTATGCGCTTCTGGTTGGTTTCTTGGAGGTGTGTAGCTGGAGTTGATGAGTTAGGCTAAGAGGCGCGATGTTGTGTAGGGCTTTATGTATCATCATAATGGTTTAAAGTGAATCCTGTATTTAATCGGTAGCCAATGAAGCTGCTGAAGGATGGGAGTGATGTGTTCCCTTTTTTTGGTGTTCATGAGAATTCTGGCCGTGGCGTTCATTACCATCTGGAGTGGTTTGGTGGTGCAGGCAGGAAGGCCCAGAAGGAGAGAATTGCAGTAGTCCAGTTTCGGGAGTATGATGGCTTGTAGGACCAGGCAGAAGTCTCTGTAGTTTAGTAGTGGTTTTAGTTTCTTTAGAGTTTGCAATATGTTCTACTCCTCACAGAAGATTAGGTTCTCTCAGGAGATTAGGCTACATATCTCCTCACCAAAGGAGGTGAGGTTAGAGGAGATGTAAAAAAAAATATATTTTTTGTTTGGAGGCTTAATTTTATGGAATTTCATACCTAATGAAATTTGAAAGATATTACATTACTTTATATTTATATTACATTATTTTGAAAACCGAGTAAGTCCTGTTTATTTAGATTAGCTTTTGGGTGATTGAAGTGATAAGACTTCTAGGGGTTTTATTGTTGCGCTGGATGTGGACCCTTGGCCTGATGCAGGAGTGGTACGGCCCTCCAGTCAGACATGGAGAGTGTCTGCCACCAGGAGGCGGAGCACAGGAGGAGACAGAGGCTAATTGGAGCTTTACCACTAGCAACCCGGGGTTCCCTCAGGTTGAGCCCTTGGTTACCCAGGCTGCCTGGTCTTAGGTGGGCCTCAGAGGGTCTCCTTGAGATGAAGCACAGGGGCGTGCCCGCCACGCACAAGGGTGCATGGTCGATGTTCAAAGGAGAGTATCCAAAGGTCACAGGAGGCCAGAACAGTGAGTCCAAGTGGATAGCGAGAATCAAGGCCAGAGTATCAGTCCAGAATTGTCAGCCAAAGCAGGGGTCAGTACCTTTAGTCAATCTGAAAGTAGTCAGGTCAGGTTCCAGGCAGCAACCAGGAGTAGTCAGTAGTCAGGCAGAGGTCGGTTCCAGGCAGCGATCAAGAGTAGTCAGAGAACATGGTGCGTGGTCAATGTCCAGACAGGTAGGTGCAGGGATCACAAGAGGCCAGAACAGAGAGTCCGAGTGGATAGCGAGGATCAAGGCCAGAGTATCAGTCCAGAATAGTCAGCCAAAGCAGGGGTCAGTACCTGTAGACCATCCGGGAGTAGTCAGGTCAGGCAGAGGTCAAGTTCCAGGCAGGCAGACAGACGAGGTCAAAGAACAAGGAAAGGTCAGTATTGTGAGATCAGTCCGAAGGGTACTATCAGGGACAGAGAGACGAAGGAACAAGAGATGCTGGAATAGGAGACACAGGAGACGCTGGAACAGGAGACACTGGAACAGGAGACACTGGAATGCTGGGAAGGCAAACTAGACACACTGGAGTGTACGACCCGATTGCCAAGGCAAGGAAGTGGTGTCAGACCACTTCCTTATATACTTCTCTCAATCAGGGCACACCATGGAGCTGGGACCCACCCTTGGCCCTTTAGGTTTACGTCCTTGCATTAACTACTGCGGGCCTGAGAAGCAGAGGAAGGCCCGGCGGTCGCCACTGCAGGACGCCGAGGCCGGATAGAGCTGGCAGCAGCAGTGGGGGAGGGCAGCACGGGACCCATCGAAGCATGGATGAGGTGAACAGGCCCGGGCGTGGGCGGAGCGCGGAAAAGGACACACAACAGTACACCCCCTCTAGGCCTCCCCCTCTTCGGTCATGGCTTGTCTGGATGGGCCTGATGGAAGTCCCGCAACAAATTCTTATCGAGGATATTATGTGAGGGCTCCCAAGAGTTCTCTTTGACCCCAAACCCCTCCCAGGCAAGAAAATATTCCCAACGGCCTTGACGCTGACAGATGTCGAGGACCTCTCTTACCTGGAGGCTAGTGTCAGGTTCTGCGGAGACTTGCAGTGGAGTGAGTGGACATCTGGAGGGCCACGACAGTACCAGAGGTTTAAGGAGAGGCATATGAAATGTGTTGTGGATTCCCATGTTGCGAGGTAGCTGTGGTTGGTAAGTTACTGCCCCAATGCATCTGAGGACTGGGAACGGTCTGATATATTTGGGGGCCAATTGTTGGGATGGAAGCCATAGTTTTATGTGCTTGGTACTAAGCCAAACCTTCTGGCCAGGTCGGAACAAAGGTGCAGTGCGACGATGAGCATCCATGTATCGTTTGGCACATTCTGCTGCATGAGTTAGTCTCTCCTTGACTTGATTCCATAAGCAGCGTATGGTCTGTGCTGTGGATTGAGCCGCGGGCGAGGGAACTGAAAGCGGCACTGGAAGGGGCAGGCATGGCTGGCGGCCAAAGACCACAGAGAAGGGTGAGACGTCAGTGGCAGAGGTGACATGGATATTGTAAGATAACTCGGCCCATGGCAGGAGGTCGGCCTAGTTATCCTGCTGATCATTGACATAAGATCTTAAGAAATGTTTTCAAAGATTGGTTTGTTCTCTCAGGCTGGCCATTTGCTTGAGGGTGGTAGGCTGATATCAGATTCAGGGTAATGTCAAATTTTTGACAAAGTGACTTCCAGTACTTGGCAGTGAATTGTGGTCCACGATCAGAAACAATTTCTTTAGGTAATCCATGTAAGCGGAATACATGATTGAGGAAGAGTTTCACCAGTTCAGGAGCCGAGGGGAGGCTCTGCAGTGGGATAAAATGGCCCATTTTTGAAAAGCAGTCAATAATAACCCAGATGACGGTGTTTCCCTTTGATGGGGGCAGATCAACAATGAAGTCGGTAGAAATGCTTGACCAGGGTTCGGTGGGAGCTGGAAGTTGTTGAAGCAGTCCCCATGGACGACCAGTCAGGGGTTTTTGCTATGCACAGATGGAACAGGAATACATATAACTGCGGGAGTCCTTAACCATGCTAGGCCACCAATAATGTCTTCTTAACATCTCGATGGTCCGAGCCTGGCCAGGATGCCCAGCCAATTTTGAATTGTGGGCCCAGCGGAGAATGCGTTCCCAAAGACAGCGTGAGACCACCGTCTTCCCAGCTGAAACCATGTTGGTCACTGCAAGGGTGATGCACGCGGGGTCGATGATGTGTCTCAGGATCTCAGGTATATCTTCTGGCTCGAGAGAGCGAGAGAGAGCATCCGCTCAGGTGTTCTTGGCTGCTGGACGATAGCGGAGTTCAAAATGAAAACGTTCAAAAAACAGCGCCCAGCGGGCCTGTCTAGGATTCAGAAGTTGGGCTTCCTTTAAGTGTTCAAGATTCTTATGGTCTGTAACCAAGGACGCCATTCCTGAAGGACCAATTTCACGGCTAAAAGTTCACGGTCTCCAATCGTAGTTTTGCTCTGTGGTGGAAAACTTGTGCGAGTAGAAGGAGCAGGGTACTAAGGCCCCCTTGGAGAAATACTGGCTCAGGACTGCCCCTGCTCCAATGGCGGAGGCGTCAACTTCGACGATGAAAGGGCGGCTACGATCTGGATGGCGTAGACATGGTCCGGTGCAGAAGGCCTCTTTCAAGGCGAGGAAGGCAGACTGAGCCTTGGGGTTCCAGCTTCAAGGTTACTTCCTTTCCTAGTCATGGGCGTGACTGGATTAGTTAGCGATGAAGCTTCCATAATAATTTGTAAATCCAAGGAATCTTTGCAAGGCGCGGAGGCCTACTGACTGGGGCCAGTCTCGGATACCCTGAAGGGAAGAACTCAGTAACCCACAATCCAGTGGGAGCACTGAGAGGAGAGGATCACCTTGCTGGTGGCTGAAAGGAATCAGTAAGTTTTTGCTTGGGACATTGTCTTTTTTTAAAGTATTGGGGCAAAGTTAACTATTTGGTAATATTATTTAGTGTGTTTGTGTGTTTGTGCTTTTAATAGTCAGTAAGGCAGCAAATAAACAGAAGTTAGACTGTATTTTTAAATAGTCAGTAAGGCAGCTAGTAAGCAGTAGTTAGTGTGTTTATTTTTAAAAGTCTGTAAGGCAGCTAGTAAGCAGAAGTTAGAGTGTTTGTATACTAAAAAAAAAAAAAATTAGTTAGAAGCTAGAAATAAGCTAGGAGCAGTGTATACCTAAGTAAAAAGGTTGAAAAGTTCAGTTCAGTTACTCACCTTGGAAAAGTGTCGAGGTAGTGTGATTTGGTTTGATTAGTTACCAACATTTGTTAATCAAGAGAGCAGTGAGTCACTCTGGCTGACTAACTGAAGTTAGACTGTTTGTATTTCCCAACCCTCCCACCCCTCATCCACCCACCCCTAGCTCATCCTTTAATTTATAGGGAGGTACCACTTTAAAAAAAAAAAAAACACGTTATTGAGAGTTTGAACATTCCTGTGTAGGCCACTACCAGACATATAGTGAATTCACTAATACATTTAAAGGACATTAATTAGACACATTCCTACTCCCATAGTAACCTAAAACTTAGGTAGGAACTGAACAAATTTGAGATGAAGGCAGCAGTCCAGCAGCAAGAGGGGGGCTTCCCAGTCTTTTGCATCAAGTGTCACATGTATGATTTTTTACCCACCGGTGAGAAATTGTACATGTGCATGCGATGCAAAGAGCTCCTGACTCTCAGAGAACGAGTCCGATCTCTGGAGGCTAGAGTGGCAGACCTGAAGGAGCTGAGGCAGACAGAGAGGTATATAGATGAGACCTTCAGGGACATAGTAGCCAACTCCCAACTTCAGATTGGCAGCCCTGGTGCTGTCTTGGAGGAAGAAGGTCTCATGATTAGAGAGCATCAACCTGATGCAGCAGGAGAGGATCCTGTAGCAAGGACCTGCTCTCCAGGTGATGCATTGTCCTTTCACACCGAGGATATCTCCCCAAGGCCAACTGCCCAGGAGGGAAGGGTTAGGTCGGCCGTCATAGTTGGTGATTTGATTATTAGGAATATAGACTGCTGGGTGGCTGGTGGGCATATCGTCTGGTAACATGCCTACCTGGTGCGAAGGTGGCGGTCCTCACGTGTCACCTAGATAAGATTTTAGACAGTACTGGGGAGGAGCAGGCTGTCGGGGTACATGTGGGCACCAAAGACATAGGAAAATGTGGGAGGGAGGTTCTGGAAGCCAAATTTAGACTCTTAGATAGAAAGCTTAAATCCAGAACCTCCAGGATAGCATTCTCTGAAATGCTCCCTGTTCCACGCGCAGGTCACCAGAGGCAGGCAGACCTCCGGAGTCTCAATCAGTGGCGTAGCCAGAATAGATTTTTTGGGAGGGCCCAAGGTTAACATGGGTGGGCTGTAGGCATGCAGATCTGAGACCTACTAGTTGTTTTCTTATTGTTAAATAATGCCATATACTCCACCCTAGAATGGCTTTTTAAGTAATTTGCAACAGCCATTATGCATCATGGATGAAACTTTAAAATAATTTACTTCAATAATTTAAGCACTTACCAGCATTACAAATTCCTTATTAATCAGAATTTATTTTATATTTATTGCAGTTTATAAATGCACAAGTATAGAAAACAATCAGATCCAATCATGTAATAAAACAAAAATGAATGTATTCTTTCATGAACCATCTTTGCAGAAAACCAGAAATCTTCATAAATACAATACAATATAATTAATCATCAGAACAGGTGCAGCACAGAAATAGGGCAATTCACATAACATGAAAAAAAAAAATTCAAATTCTGGTTTCACCTCAGCAAAAAATAACCCTCCACTGCTATTTTGTGAAGTAACACAAACTCTTGCAAAGAAAGAGGCATCTAGAACTTACCATACAATCACAGCACTGACTATCGGGATTCAAACAGCAACCTTATGAAAAAGCAGCAATGCAAATACTACACCAGGCCCTAGAACATTAATACATCACCTACGGGAATAACAGAACAAGCTGGACTACTACTACAGAGAAACTATATGCTAGAAATACTGCATTTCTGTCACACACAGGCAAAACTGAGACCAACCCTTTCCTAATATAGAAATAAGAGACTATAAATTAGAAACAGAAACATGCAGATAAAGCCAAAATAGAAAGCCTGAGAAACTAAAATGTCTGAACAGTGGAATACTTAAGAAAGAGCAAAATACAAAAATATAAGAAATGCACATTCCTAAAGATGACATATTTAAATTGCTAACATCTCAATATATATATATGGGGGTTTTTTACCTTTGTTGTCTGATCTTTGTATTTTTTTAATCAATTGGTCCTGGTCTCTTTTTCCCATTTTTTTCCTTGTCGCTCATTTCCTAATTCCTTTTCAGTGTCTTTCTTCCTCTACTTTTCTTCCCTTCCACACACACACATACATGCTTTCTCTCACAGACTCCCTCACAAGCTCTCATTCTCATATGCTCTCCCCTCACCCCCAAGCTCACATTCTCTGCAGACACACACACAAGATCACACTTTCTCACCCCTCCCCAGGCTTATATTCTTATGCACACACAGCCGCACATCCAGGCACCCATTCTCACCCACACATATACATATTCAAGCTCCCATTCTCACCCACACATACACACATTCAAGCACCCATTCTTACCCATACATACACACATTCAAGCTTCCATTCTCACCCACACACAAAAACCCAGACTATCATTCTCACCCACACACAATCCCAGGTTTCCATTCTCACTCACACACACACACACACACACACACACACACACACACATACATTTAAGGTCCCATTCTCACCTACACACAAACCCAGGCTCCCATTCTCACCCATATATACACACATTCAAGCTTCCATTCTCACCCACAAACATTCAAGATTCCATTCTCACTCCCATACACACTCAGGCTCCAATTTTCACCCACACACACACGCACACACACCAAGGCTCCCATTCTCATCCACACATACACATTCAAGCCTGTGCACAGCTTCTGCTTCCTTCCCCCAGAGCAGGAAGATCAGCTCTCCTTTCCTGCTGACACCCGCTTCCTGCTATCTTCGGGCCCTACGGCCGACTGATCTTCCTGTTTGGGGGGGGAGGAAAGTGGAAGCGCCGCACTCAGCTTCTGCTTCCTAACCCCCCTCCCCCCAAGCAAGGGTTAGCTGTTGTTCTCAGACATGAGTGGCTAGGCCAGGGATGGCTTGCAAGGCGAGAGACTCTGCTGAGTCTATGGCCTTGGCAACCTGTTGCACTGGAGGTGGACCCTTGGCCTGGTGCAGGATTGGTACAGCCCTCCAGTCGTACCCAGAGAGCACCTGCCATCAGGAGGTGGAGCACAGGAGGAGACAGAGGCTAACTGGAGCTTCACCACTAGCAACCCTGGGTTCCCTCAGGTTGAGCCCTTGGTTACCCAGGCCGCCTTGTCATAGGTGGGCCTCGCAGGGTCTCCTTGAGATGAAGCGCAGGGGCGTGCCCACAATGAACAAGGGTGCACGGTCGATGTCCAGACAGGTAGGTGCAAGGATCACAGGAGGCCAGAACAAAACGTCCGAGTGGATAGCGAGGATCAAAACCAGAGAATCAGTCAGAATAGTCAGCCAAAGCAGGGGTCAGTACCTGTAGACAATCCGGGAGTAGTCAGGTCAGGCAGAGGTCAGGTTCCAGGCAGGCAGCCAGACGAGGTCAAAGAACAAGCATAGGTCAGTACTGTGAGATCATTCCGAAGGGTACTACCAGGGATAGAGAGATGAAGGAACAGGAGACGCTGGAACAGGAAACACAGGAGATACTGGAATGGGAGACACAGGAAACACTGGAACGGGTGACACAGGAGACGCTGGAACAGGAGACACTGGAACTCTGGGAAGGGAAACTAGACACACCAGAGTGTACAACCCGATTGCGAAGGCAAGGAAGTGGTGTCAGACTACTTCCTTATATACTTCTCTCAATTAGGGCATGCTGCGGAGCTGGGACTCACCCTTGGCCCTTTAAGAGGCTGGGTGGTCCGCGTGCGCGTGCCTAGGAGCAGGGCCAACGCCATGCAGGCTGCCGAGCCCCACCGTGATGTCTGGGAAGCAGAGGAAGGCCCGGCGGTCGCCACCGCAGGATGCCGTGGCCAGATAGATCTGGCAGCAGCAGCAGGGGAGGACGGCCTGGGACCCATCAGATAATGGATGAGATGAGCAGGCCCGGGCGCAGACCGAGCATGGACGGGATGCACAACATTTATTATGTTGCTGCCGATTGTTCTATTTTTAATATTATGTTTCTTGCTTTTTTATTCTTTTAATTATTGCTTTGGTTTTACTGTATTTTATGCTGTATTTATTTATTTAGTTATTTAGTTTATATTTGTATGTTTTTACTATGTATTTTATGTTTAATGTTTTTATAAAACAGCCTGGAGTCTCTATAAATGGCTGGTACATAACCTGAAGATATACATAAATAAATAAATCACAGGGGAACATCTATGGCATCTCTTGCTGCCTCTCTCTCAGTGTCAACCCACCACAGGAGGCATGACTGAACAGCAGCAGTCAGCATATCTCTGCCCATTCATCCATTCTGCATATGCTGGCATATGCAGACTTGATAATGGGTACACACTAAGAAAAGTCAAATACAGAGGTCAATACCAGTAAAAATTAATTGTCTGTACTACCCCCATACAAACAATTGCCTTGATATATTGCACATCACTGACAGGTCTGAAGTGTAACACCTTTTCATGACTCCTTCCAATTTTATTATGGCTATGTAATTATTTGAAAGTATATGTAATGAAATACAGTAACTGTGGAGGATATATTGAACATGACTTGAAGCACTGCACCAAACAGTAGTAAACATATCTGTCATATACAGCATGGTGCTTTCTGATACCAGAAACAGTGCTAGCAGTTACAAACAATTCTAAATGAGAAATGTGCTATCCATTGTAAATTTGATTCAACTTTGATTGTAAATGTTCTTCAACCAATGTACTGCAACTGTTTTGTAATCCACCTTGAGGCCACTCATAGAAAAAAGTGGAATATGAAATAAATAATATAAGTAAATAAATAAAATACTAGGCCTTGATATGGACTCTGGGATTCTTAAAATAATAAATCTAAAGAGGTAGTTATACTGTGCTTTTGTATAAATTAGCATTCTGATCTTATAAGTAATGTCTAGAAATTGATGGTATGAAGACGAGAGCATGAGAAAGTATAAGAAATCTGTAATTGCTTCAGGTTTCAAAAGCAAATCTGATACTGTCATACAGTGCTTTCTACTTGATCAGTTCAAACCTGAAAGCTGTCCTTGCATCTTTACAAAAGGCCTAAAATTGAAAAGAAACATGGCTTTCAGAGCAAAGTGATGGACGAAGCCATTCTGAGAGTTTCATTTGGTTCTCGTTGCTAGGGAAACCTCTGAATCCTTCTCTCAATGCTGTAGCTATGCAAGTCAAATTAAATGGTAAAAAAAAAAAAAAGTTACAAAGCTAGGCAGCATGTGAGAAAAGCCATAAGAAAACAAACAAAAATGTAGCATATAATACTCTTATTTTGTGCTAATCTCTTCTCCGCTGCACTAGCTCAAAATGTCCTTAGGGCCTGACTAATTAAGGCCTTTGTCACATTCTGTGTTTTTGGGAATAACACTTAGGTATCAATTTTCAAAGGGTTTAGGCACCTAATTTTCAGGGTCAATCATCAAAATGCTTTAAGGCCCTACGCACGCATTAACGCCATAAACCATGGGTTATTTTTCGCATCGCAAGATGCGTATGCAAATTTTGAAAATTTAGTCAAAGGGGAGGCGTTTATGAAAATGAGGGGTGTTTAGTGTTGCATGTGATGGCGTAACGCACTTTATCGCAGAAAATAACTACAGCTTTTTTCCTGGCGGTATGCCCGAACCGGGATTTGCTTCGTAATTGATAGCTGCTAGGTAGAGAGTGCATCAAGCTAAGTCGAGAGTACATTGTAAAAATCTCATCTTTGTGTACCGTTACTCACTCCAAATCATATCAAATCTTCACTGTGCTGTTCATACCTCTGAATGTGCTTGTAAAACTATTCCCCAAACTCTCTCTCTCTCTTTCTTCTCTCTCTCTCTCTCCTTCTCACTAGGAGCTGCCCAAAACTTTTTTTTATCGCAGGCATTTTTCATGCAAAATTTCTACCAAAATGATGAATCTAGGCCTTTAGGGGGAAAGGTGCCCTCCATATACCAAAGGGTTAGAGAAGAAGAAGAAAGGTGCCCATCAGTGCCATCTTTGAAAACTGACTAGAACTGAGTGCTTAAATATTGATCCCCTAAAAAATGGGTGGGGCCAGGTTGGTGGGGAAAGAAAGTAGGAACCTAATGCTTATTTTTAGCACTAGTTATCTAATTTAGGTGTTTAAATGTAGGTGACTAAACAACACGCCTCCATTTTGGAGAATTGTCAGTATAAAACTTAATATTCTAAATTCATCTGAAAATTTGCGTACCTTTAAGCACCTAAAACTGAGGCATCTAAGTAAGATACTCAGCTTTCTTTAAATATCATTTCCAAGTGAATCAGGACCTTATAACTTAATTCAGAGTGGATAGGCAGAAAAGGGCTGACCACAAAAACGGAGATGCCTGATGAGGCTGCAGGCTGCACTGAGATGGATGAAATAAGAGCAGGGAGATATGGAGAAGCCTAGGATTCTTTTTATGAAAGATGCCTTGGCTTATTTCCTGAGGCAGACTGTGGCAAAATGAAAATCTATCTAGGCAGGGAGGGGAGGAACAGAAGAGGGTCAAGAAGGAAGGAAAAGGGGGAGGAGTATCTCTCCAACCCCCATCCCCTCCAGTTGTCATTGCCATTTTTTAATGTGTATACAATAATTTTCAATTTTATATTTCAAGACACAAACTCTTGAGAGAAATATGAACAAGAAAAAAGAAAATTGTGCCCTGTTTAGAATTTTGGATAGGATGTGAAATTTTTTTTATAATAAATAAACACCACCAATAAATTACAGGCATTCTAATACATCCGTGTAATCCCTGGGCTTGTATCCCTTTCTAGGAGTCCATGAGCACACCATTCAATGCCAGGATGCAGATTCTCATCTTAGTCTCCTAGGGATGTGAATCGTGTCCTCGATCGTCTTAACGATCGATTTCGGCTGGGAGGGGGAGGGAATCGTATTGTTGCCGTTTGGGGGGGTAAAATATCGTGAAAAATCGTTAAAAAATCGTTAAAAATCGAAAAATCGAAAAACCGGCACATTAAAACCCCCTAAAACCCACCCCCGACCCTTTAAATTAAATCCCCCACCCCCCAAATAACTTAAATAACCTGCGGGTCCAGCGGCGGTCCGGAACGGCAGCGGTCCGGAACGGGCTCCTGCTCCTGAATCTTGTCGTCTTCAGCCGGCGCCATTTTCCAAAATGGCGCCGAAAAATGGCGGCGGCCATAGACGAAAAAGATTGGACGGCAGGAGGTCCTTCCGGACCCCCGCTGGACTTTTGGCAAGTCTCGTGGGGGTCAGGAGGCCCCCCACAAGCTGGCCAAAAGTTCCTGGAGGTCCAGCGGGGGTCAGGGAGCGATTTCCCGCCGCGAATCGTTTTCGTACGGAAAATGGCGCCGGCAGGAGATCGACTGCACGAGGTCGTTCAGCGAGGCGCCGGAACCCTCGCTGAACGACCTCCTGCAGTCGATCTCCTGCCGGCGCCATTTTCCGTACGGAAAATGGCGCCGGCCATACGCGTATGGCCGGCGCCATTTTCCGTACGAAAACGATTCGCGGCGGGAAATCGCTCCCTGACCCCCGCTGGACCTCCAGGAACTTTTGGCCAGCTTGTGGGGGGCCTCCTGACCCCCACGAGACTTGCCAAAAGTCCAGCGGGGGTCCGGAAGGACCTCCTGCCGTCCAATCTTTTTCGTCTATGGCCGCCGCCATTTTTCGGCGCCATTTTGGAAAATGGCGCCGGCTGAAGACGACAAGATTCAGGAGCAGGAGCCTGTTCCGGACCGCTGCCGTTCCGGACCGCCGCTGGACCCGCAGGTTATTTAAGTTATTGGGGGGGGGTTCGGGAGGGTGGGGGATTTAATTTAAAGGGTCGGGGGTGGGTTTTAGGGGGTTTTAGTGTGCCGGCTCACGATTCTAACGATTTATAACGATAAATCGTTAGAATCTGTATTGTATTGTGTTCCATAACGGTTTAAGACGATATTAAAATTATCGGACGATAATTTTAATCGTCCTAAAACGATTCACATCCCTAGTCTCCTATCCTCTACAATCTCAATCAATTCCATGATTCACTCTAGGGGGAAGAATTAATCTCCAAGGCACTGGTGTTGTGTCAGTCTCTTACTAACTTAGCAAAAGTCACTCAGGAGGCCAGGCTGTGGTGATTCAAGCATAAAGTGAACATTACCAACAAGTTTAATTAACAAACAGATCTTTACATCAAATAACGATATTGTGTATAAATGTGTGACTGTGCAGTTCTTTTGAAGCAGTTTCCTATAGAAACCCTTTCCAAATTTCAAAAGGTAGTTCTTTTTAGAGATGTGAATCAGAACCGGAATCGGTTCGGATTCCGGTTCCGATTCACATGTGCGCCCGAGCCGATAAACAAAAAACCCACCTCACCCTTTAAAACTAACCCCTTAGCTTCCCCCACCCTCCCGACCCCCCCCAAAAAACTTTTTACAGGTACCTGATGGTCCAGTGGGGGTCCCGGGAGCGATCTCCCACTCCGGGCTGTCCTCCCGCTCCCGGGCCGTTGGCTGCCACTAATCAAAATGACGCCGATGGCCCTTTTCCCTTACCATGTGACAGGGTATCCGTGCCATTGGCCGGACCCTGTCACATGGTAGGAGCACTGGATGGCCGGCCCCATCTTGTGTCCGAGTGCAGGAGGTCGCTCCCGGACCCCCGCTGGACTTTTGTCAAGTCTTGTGGGGGTCAGGAGGGTCCCCCAAGACTTGCCAAAAGCCCCTGGTGGTCCAGCGGGGGTCCAGGAGCGATCTCCTGCACTCGGGCCATCGGCTGCCAGTAATCAAAATGGCGCCGATAGCCTTTGCCCTTACTATGTCACAGGGGCTACCGATGCCATTGATCAGCTCCTGTCACATGGTAGGAGCACAAGATGGCGCCGGCCATCCAGTGCTCCTACCATGTGACAGGGTCTGGCCAATGGCACAGATACCCTGTCACATGGTAAGGGCAAAGGGCCATCGGCGCCATTTTGATTAGTGGCAGCCGACCGCCCAGGAGCAGGAGGATGGCCCGGAGCGGGAGGTCGCTCCCAGGACCCCCACTGGACCACCAGGTACCTGTAAAAAGTTTTTGGGGGCGTCGGGAGGGTGGGAGAAGCTAAGGGGTTAGTTTTAAAGGGTCGGGTGGGTTTAGGGGTTATTTTTGTGTGCCGTTTTTCCTGCCCTCCCCCAAAACGATAAGGGAACCCCCACGATCAATATCGTGGGGTTTTCCTATTGTTTTGGGGGAGCCCCCAATTTCTGACGATTTTGAAAATATCACGATATTTTCTATCGTCCGAAGCCCAATTCACATCCCTAGTTCTTTTTTAGCTTCCTTCCAGCCTTCTGATGGTCTGTTGGGTGAACTGATTATCCATGTCTATTTCCTAGTTCCTCATGCCTTAGTTTGGATTTCTTAACTACTACTTTGCAACTTCCTGGCCTGCTCACCTCACTAACTCCTCCACGGGTCCCGGGTCGTCATCCCCTGCAGCAGCAGCGAACACAGCCAGGCCTCGGCATCCTGCAGCAGCGGTCGCCGGACCTTCCACCTCCAGCCAGGGCTTACGGTGGGGCTCAGCGTCCTCTGTGGCGTCGGCCCTGCCCCTAGGCATGCGCGTGCAGACCGCTCGGTCCCTTAAAGGGCCAGGGGTGGATTCCAGCTCCGCCGCGTACCCTGATTAAACGCTGTACAAAAGGAAGTGCCTGCCTACACTTCCTTGCCTTGGCAATTGGGTCAATCACTCAGTGATTTCTAGTTTACGTCTGCATTTCCAGTCTTTGTTCCAGTCTTGTTCCAGCCTTGCTTCAGTCTTGTTGCAGTCCTGTTCCAGTCTTGTTCCAGTCCTGTTCCAGCGTCCTTCTGTTCCTGCGTCCTCCTGTTCCTGCGTCCTCCTGTTTCTGCATCCTCCTGTTCCTGCATCTCCCCAGGAAGTACCTCTCAGACTGTCTACTCGGTACTGACCTCTGCCTGTTCTTGACTACATTGATCGCCCCCTGGATTTTACCTTTGCCTGTTTCCTCGACCATGTCTGCACACTGCCTGGAATCTACCTCTGCCTGACCACTGACTACATCTGACTGCTGCCTGGAACCTGACCTCTGCTTTGGCTGACTACCCATGGACTGACCACTGGAACCTGACCCCTGCTTTGGCTGACTACGCTATCTTGACTCTGGCCTTGATCCTTGCCATACATTCAGAGACTCTCTTCTGGCCTCCTCTGGCCCCCAGACTTCTAGCCTGAACATCGACCACGCACCCTTGATCATGGTGGGCACACTCCTGAACTTTCTCTCAAGGAGATCCTGCAAGGCCCAGGTAACCAAGGGCTCAACCTGAGGGAACCCCGGGTTGCTATTGGTGAAGCTCCAGCTCCTGTGCTGCGCCTCCTGGTGGCAGGCGCTCTCCGGGCCCGACCGGAGGGCCATACCAATCCTGCATCAGGCCAAGGGTCCACCTCCAGCGCAACAGGTTACAGTGAAAAGAAACATGAGAATGACAACTAAAAGAGCAGTAGTATCTGTATCAATAATAGCCTTTCCTCCTTCTTTGAGCTGAATCAGTATTCTTGTAACCCTCCCTTTCAAGGATGGGAAGCTCTTACTCTTTCCTAATGAAAAATAGATTGAAGTAAAACAACCTCTTTCCCAATATGTCTGTCTCCTCTGAGCATAGAGAATCAAACAAGCTGGAATGCAGTCCCTCCTGGAAGGGGTAATACATCCTTTAGGTTGAGACCAAACAGATTCCAAAAAGTCCACAAAGTCTCTCAATTTCTAAAGATGATTTCTTAATTGTTGGACCCTGAGGCTACCAAAATATAGCAAGCTCAGACCCTGTTTGTCAAGGTCAGACACCAGCTCCAACGAAATCTCCTCTTCCATCTCACAGTAACAACATTGCCAACCCCTTTTATAGGAAGGCTAAAACCTACCCCTTCAAGGGTGGAACCCAAACCAGGAGAAGGCCCCAAAAATGCAAAAACTCTTATAACCTGGAAAACTGAGATGGTACAACATTTGGTTACTATGCAAGTGTTTAGGAAATGGTGACCCCCACCCTTTGTAGGCAGATATAGGTGCACCACACGTAGGTTTGCACAGAAAAGGTATTGTTGCTCAAAAGGGCGAAAGACGGTAGGTGTATCATTCGTGCATCTACACAGCACAGAGAGAGTGATACAAAATGGGGCTGATGTGGCAACCTCTATGTGAACTGTGCATGATATAAGCTATGGAGAGGTGCTAAACAAGAATAGTGACAGAAAAAAGGGATTCTGTAATAGTAGTATCCCAACACCTATGGCACATGGCAAGCAAAGCAACAGCAACCACACACACACCCCCACACACAAAAACATGCACCAGGTATCTCAGTACATGCAGCCTGTAAACCAGCATGATGTTAAGCACTCTTCTGAATGGGCCCTATAGGCATAGCATTACCTAGTCCTTTGCACTGCCTGTTCCATGCTTCACAGCATTTCTACATTCACTAGGCAGTTTCTTAATCATAACTTCCTCCTTCCAGAAAATTAAAAGGCTCTGGGCCAGGCCTAAGTGAGGGTAGATAGCACACCCCATAAAACAGCACTATTCGACATACTTGGTGTTTGAAACATCAGTGTGGGTGGGAAGCCATGGTCAGAACAACAGCCAAATGCTAAGAATAACTTTCATGTTGTACAGCATACTGGATGTGTCACTATGCCCAACTGCACACCTCTGCCCCTCTGTGAACACTGCATATACACTGTGAGTGTACTTGGGTAAAATGAGCTGTACAAGGGTCAGACCATTCCTACTGCTCTCCATTTCCTGCCCTGTCACACTGTCTGCTAAGGGGTATTGGATTGCAGGGCCATGGGAGCAACCTCCAAATGCAACAGCACCCATACACACAGATTGAACAATCTCACACACACACACAGATTGAACAAGCCACACACAACACATCACTTATTTTACCAGTAGGGATGACCTGCTCCAGTTCCTTCACCTACAATTGTGCAAAGCCTATGTTTATACAATGTTTGCATAAGAAAACTTAGAGGTATGTGGCAGCTTTCAGTAACTTCTAATGAGGCTGTGTGAGTTCTTCCTATTCCAACATTATCTATAGTAACCCACAGAAAACACTTTTGTCTCATGCATAAATCACCTCTGCCTGCACTGCTGGTACTTCTCTTGGATGTCTTGGAAGTGGATTTGTCTGTTGTTTCAGGTGCTCCTCTTCCACATGTCTGTGGCGAGCCTGGCAAGGCATGAAGTATGCGTGTACAAGTATACTTGTCACTCACGCTTTTAGGAAGGTTGACCAGGTAAAAACAGGCGTTTTTATCGGCCCAGGAATGCTTAGTAGGTAATGTTTGCAATTTCTATTGTGTGTGATACATGCCACGATAATAGCACGGCCCATGATACCGGCCGCGATAACAACTTTTTCGGCCCATACCGCCAAGAAAAAGGTGTAGGTATCATCCACTTTAAAGACCGCAATAACATGCGATAGCTATCACACACGGCACTACCAAGCCCTACTTCACATTCATCCCGCCTACTTTTACATTCATTTTACATTTGCATGTGATACTGCTGTAATGAGCGCAGTAATGGCCTATCTCAAAATGATGAATGACTCTATTAGCTGGCTAGCTCATCTCCTCCCAGTTATTCCCCCAGAATGCCCTTAACTTAGCCGGCTAAATCCTAGCTGGCTAATTTAACCAGATAAGTGCCCAAACCTTCATGTAGCTAGATTTCGTCTGAATTATTAGTCTAAATGCTTTTGAATATGGGCCTCCATAATTTTTCCACCTGAGAATGAACTCTTTGCCTTAACAACTGCAAACTATACCTGACTAAGGGAAATGAAATGAACAGAAATTAGCAGTGGTGTATTTCCCTATGGGTAATCAGGCATCCCTTGGTGAACACGTCTGCTGAGAAGTGCTGGCCTTCACATCTGTAGGCTACCTGGGAAGAAGTAGCTCTTCCTTGCTCTGTTCACTCTAAATTCATACCTGTTCCCTGCAAGATGGGCTGGATTAGGGATCAGCATGGTTCTTTCCTTCTTTGCTATTTCTGCTTTATTGCCTG
Organism: Rhinatrema bivittatum; assembly: GCF_901001135.1. Lineage (NCBI taxonomy): Eukaryota > Metazoa > Chordata > Amphibia > Gymnophiona > Rhinatrematidae > Rhinatrema > Rhinatrema bivittatum. The sequence continues at coordinate 749,784,287 of NC_042616.1, forward strand.
ACTCAATCTGCCCCTCTCTCCCTTCATGTCCTGAAATTGCCTGGGAGGAGAGAGGCTGCGGCAGCAAGATGTGCTGCTCTCTGGTGAGTGAGATTCCCTGAAAAAGCTGTGTGTGCCTATTCCTAGGGAAGGGAAAAAAATGCTGTTTCAGACTACAAACACTATGCTCCATGGAAATGTATCCTGTCCTGGAAGTGACCTCCAAAATGGGCTAGGTACTGATCCTGTTCATAAAAATGAAAACAGAAAGAAATTGGGTTAACAAAATAATTAGCTATACATATTTGATAATTCATATATTTTTTCTGAACCTTTGCAGTGTTTCTTGTTTTTAAGCCATGTTTTGTGTCTGAGAGCTAGATCTCGGATGTGTCCCAGAATTTCTTCCTTTCAACACTAAATAGGAATGAATTAATAGCATCTCTTTCTCATCCCATTTTCCTTCTTTATTGTCATTTGGATGTGATTTCTTTTGATTGAAGTTGGGTTTTCCAATTTATTGCTGCAAGAAATATTTATTTATTTAAAAACTTATATCCCTCATTAAGTGGGTTACAAGCAAAAAAACAAACTCAATCAAAAAGACAACTAGTCTGCCATATCTCAGCAGAATTTAAAAACCAACATAGCTCAAACTCTATAACTTCATAGTACAATTAGTTTAGGTCAATCCCTGAAATTCCTGCACAGATAAATATGCTTTTAACAACTTCTGAAACCTTAGGATAGATTTTTCATATTTTAATTCCCCATAAACATGGACCAGTCACACAGAATAATCTCTCTCTTGACTTTTTAAAAAATGTATATTCTGCTTTTCAGCACTTCAAAGTAGATTAAATTTAGGTACTGTAGGTGACCAAGGTAAGCCTGTCTAATAAAAGGTATCTCTAATAAATTTTGAAAGTAGGATCTCAATACATGTGCAGGTTATTTAACACAGTATTGAAACATTTGGATGCCATAAATACAAGCATTATAAGCTTGAATTTTGCCCTCTAGCACATGTGTAGCCAATATAATTTAAAAAGAATAGGAGAAATATGATCACAAACCTGTGCATCAGATATTATTCATGCAGCCATATTTTGAACATACTGCAAGGCCCTTAACATGGAGTATGTTAAACCAACATAAAAGGTATTACAGTAATCAAGAGAAGACGTTACCAATGCATGCATTACTGTTTAAAATCAATCTCAGAAAATAGCAGTTTTAACTGACCAAGCATGCAAAAGTTATAAAAGGAACTCTTTACTGTGTTTATTACCTGTAGATGAAAGGAAAGTATGGTGTCAAGCAGTCTTCCCAAATCATGAAGTTGATTTGAGAATTTAATCTTTATACTACCAAAACTAAACTCAGGCAGGATGTCAACTGCAAAGAACCTAGTAAGATAAAAAAAAACAACTCTGTCTTCTTGATATTTAATACAAATATTTGATCATACATTAAGTGACAGATTGCACAGAGACACCTTGAAATCTTAGAAAGGGCTTCAGTGGTATTAGAATGAATCAGAATATAAAACTGGATGTCATCAGCATAAAGCCTGTGCCCAACATCCAAGTTTGTGAGAAGTTAAAATATGGAAAATATATAGAGGACGATTTGCAAACAGAACTTAGCCAGATATCATTAGAATTGCTAAGTGCAATTCCACATGCCACACTAAGTCAGACCAAAGGTCCAGCAGTGGCCATTCCAAGTCACAAGTACCTGGCATGTACCCAAACATTAAATAGATCCCAAGCTACTATTCCTTATTGATTAATAGCAGTTTATGGACTTCGCCTCTATAAACTTGTTTAAACCCAGTTACATTAACTACCATAACCACATCCTATGGCAATGAACTCCAGACCTTAATTATGCATTGAGTGAAAAATAATTTTCTCTGATTTGTTTTAAATGAGCTACTTGCTAACTTAATGGAGTGCCTCAAGTTCCTTCTATTGTCTGAGAGAGTAAATAACCAATTTACATTTACCTGTTCAAGTCCTTTCATAATTTTGTAGACCTCTATCATATGTTCTCTTAGCTGTCTCTTCTCCAAGCTCAATAGCCTTTCCACATAGGGGAGCCATTCCATCATTATACAAATAAGTATGGGGGTAATTTGCTGGTGCAGCTGTTACTACTCTTAACCAATAAGCCTGATACTTTGATACAACTCTGCTTCAATGGCAAGGTGAAATGGGGAATTGGATTCAAACAGCAACCAATGAAGGCCTGACTTTTATGGTCTGGAAAAATGATAAGCATGGAGGAAACCAATTTGGCAAGGCAGATGCTACCATAAGCTTGCTGGTTAGACTGGATGGACCATTTGTTCTTTTTCTGCCTTCATTTCTATATTTCTGTATAAACGTATATGTTATATTATTGCAAACCTTATATTTATGATAATTTCCCTCCTCCCCAGCCATTTCAATTTCTTCCAAATATTGAAACAGCCTAGAACCACCAAGTGCATGTTTTTATGCATGTCTAGCTTATACTGTACTATTTACTGTATTTTATTGATGGTTTTTGCCTTGATTGACAAGAATTGTAAATAGATCACTCAATATCTCTATCAATTGATTAAGGTGATTGTGTCAGTCTTCAGTCTGATTGCTTTTCACGTCAAAAATCCTTTAGAATATACTCAGTTTATTATCAAAGAGAACTTCTTTCCATAAAGAGAACTTCTTTCCTGTATAATAATCTACAGAAGCATCTGTTCAAGCCTGATTAGATCAAATAAGGTATATGTATACTGAATAATCACACTGTACATTTAGGCCCAACTAGAATTACATTGTTGTTATGTACAATACTGATAGTCATAAATGATGAAAATTTACAGCATTTTAACCCATTGTGATCATCAACATGGATTTTTTTGAGTCTTTACACTTCTCAATTGCATATAAAAATGCCTGAGGCAGTTCTACTTAAACTGTACTTTGATGAAATTGCCATGCTGGCTCAGACCAAGGGTCCATCAAGCCCAGCATCCTGTTTTCAACAGAGGCCAAACCAGGTCACAAGAACCTGGCAAGTACCCAAACACCAAAAGATCCCATGCTACTTATACAATTAATAGCAGTGGCTATTAGCAAAGTAAACTTGATAATGGTAGTTAATGGACTTCTCCTGCAAGAACTTATCCAAACCTTTTTAAAACCCAGCTACACTAACTGCACTAACCACATCCTCTGGCAACAAATTCCAGAGCTTAATTGTGCGTTGAGTGAAAAAGAATGTTCTTCGATTAGTCTTAAATGTGCTACTTGCTAATTTCATGGAATGCCTCCTGGTCCTTCTATTATCTGAAAGTATAAATAACCGATTCATATCTACTCGTTCAAGACCTCTCATGATCTTAAAGACCTCTATCATATCCCCCCTCAGCCATCTCTTCTCCAAGCTGAACAGCCCCATCTTCTTCAGCCTTTTCTCATAGGGGAGATGTTCCATTCCCTTTATCATTTTGGTTGCCCTTCTCTGTACTCTCTCCATCGCAACAATATTTATTTATGTATTTATTTATTTATGCATTTCTTATATACCGTGAGTCAGAACACATGATTCTATCTTTACGGGACCAGAATTGTACACAGTATTCAAGGTATGGTCTAACCAAGGAGCGATACAGAGGCATTATGACATTTTCCGTTTTATTAACCATTCCCTTCCTAATAATTCTTAACATTCTGTTTGCTTTTTTGCTGCAGCACACTGAGTCAATGATTTCAAAGTATTATCCACTATGATACCTAGATCTTTTTCCTGGGTGGTAACTCCTAATATGGAACCTAACATTGTGTAAATACAGCAAGGGTTAATTTTCCTTATATGCAATACCTTGCACTTGTCCACATTAAATTTCATCTGCCATTTGGATGCCCAAACTTCCAGTCTTGCAAGGTCCTCCTGTAATGTATCACAATCCTCTTGTGATTTAACTACTCTGAATAATTTTGTATCATCCGCAAATTTGATAACTTCACTCATATTCTTTTCCACGTCATTTATAAATATATTGAAAAGCACCGGTCCAAGTACGGATCCCTGAGGCACTCTACTGTTTACCCTTTTCCACTGAGAAAATTGACCATTTAATCCTACTCTCTGTTTCCTGTCTTTTAACCAGTTTGTAATCCACGAAAGGACATCGCCTCCTATCCCATGACTTTTTAGTTTTCTTAGAAGCCTCTCATGAGGGAGTTTGTCAAATGCCTTCTGAAAATCCAAATATACTACATCTACTGGTTCTCCTTTATCCATATGTTTATTAACCCCTTCAAAAAAATAAAGCAGATTTGTTAGGCAAGACTTCCCATGAGAAAATCCATGTTGACTGTGTTCCATTAAACCATGTCTTTCCATATGCTCTACAATTTTGATCTTTAGAATAGTTTCCATTATTTTTCCTGGCACTGAAATCAGGCTCACTGGTCTATAGTTTCCCGGATCGCCCCTGGAGCCCTTTTTAAATATTGGGGTTACATTGGCAACTCTCCAGTCTTCAGGTACAATAGATGATTTTAATGATAAATTACAAATTTTAACTAATAGATCATAAATTTCATTTTTTAGTTCTTTCAGTACCCTAGGATGCATACCATCTGGTCCAAATGATTTGTTACTCTTTAGTTTGTCAATCTGGCCTACTACAAATTTTATTTGTAAGACCCTTAGTCTGACCCAGCATAGCAATTTCTTATGTTCTTATGTTCTTAAGATTTGACATACTAGGTCAGCCCAAAGGTCTATTAAGCCCAACAGAGTCCAATCCAGGCTACTAGAACCTGGCAAGATCCCAAGGGGCAGATAGATTCTATGCTGCTCATCTCAGGAATAAGAAGTGGATTTCTGCAACTCAGTCTTAATAATGGTTTATGGACCTTTCCTCCAGGAACTTGTCCAAACCTTTTTTAAATGCAGCTACACTAATAGCTTGCACCAGATCCTCTGGTAATGAATTATATAGCTTAATTATACTTTTAGTAAAAAAATATTTTCTCTTATTAGTTTTAAATGTATCACCTATATCTTTATTGTGTGTCCCCTACCCTTTGTATTCTCTTTGAAAGAGTAAACAACCGATTAAAGTTTACTCGTTCCACTCCACTCATTATTTTATAGACCTCTATCACATCTCCCCTCACCAGTCTCTTCTCCAGATTGAAGAGTCCTAACCTCTTTAGCCTTTCTTCATAGGGGAAGTATTGCACCCCAATAATTATTTTGGTCACCCTTCTCTGTATCTTTTCTAATTCTGCTAAATCATTTTTGAGATGTGGTTACCAGAATTGCACAAAATACTCAAGAAGAGATTGCACCATGGACCAATATGGAGGCATTGTGATATTTTCTGTTTTATTCTCCATTCCTCTCCTAATAATTCCTATAATTCTATTTGCTTTCCTGGCTACTGCTTCACACTGAACAGAAGATTCCAATGTATTATCAGTGATGAAGCCTAGATCCTTTTCCTGAATGGTGACTCTTATGGTGGAACTTTGCATTATGTAGTTATAATTTGGGTTACTCTTCCCTAAGTGCTTCACTTTGCACTTGTCCATATTAGATTTCATTTCCATTTGCATGCCCAGTCTTCCAATTTTGCAAGGTCCTCTTGCTTTCTCACAATCCTCCTGTGGTTTAATAATGTTGAATAATTTTGTGTTATCGGCAAATTTGAACACCTCACTTCTTGTTCCCATTTGCTGGTCATTTATAAATATATTAAAAAGTAGTTGTCCCAGAAGAAATCCTTGGGGTACTCCACTATTCGCCTTTCGCCAATGGAAAAATTTACCATTAAAACCTACTCTCTATTTTGTGCCTTTTAACCAGTTCCCAATCCACAACAGGACACTGCTCCTATCCCATGACTTTTTAATTTCTTAAGAAGTCACTCATGAGGGATATTGTCAAATGTTTTCTGGAAATCCAGATACACTATATCAACTGGCTCACCTTTATGCACATGCTTATTTATGCCCTCAAAAATTATAGCAAGACTTCCCTTGGTTAAATCCAGTTTGCCTTTGTACTTTAATCTATGCTTATCTATATTGTAACAATTTTGCTCTTTATTATAGTCTCTACTATTTTGCATGGCACAGACATTAGACTCACTGGTTTGTAGTTTCCTGGATCACCCCTTGATGCAATACTCAGTATGGTAGTACTTCTTCAAAAAATAAGCAGTACTTCACACTGATTAGTGGTGCAAATAACCTGCTTTGAGATGAGATAGATTTTATAACATTAGTACTCACTCACATAGATGATTTAAAGCATTTATGATGACTGAGTCATCTGAACATAGAGAGGCATCTACATGCCAACAGAGAGCACACCAGAGTCTTCTGACATCTTCTAGAGCAGTGATTCTCAACCTTTTTTCTGTCGGGACACACCTGACAGATGGTTCTCACATGCGTGACACACTGACCCATGATCATCACGGGGCTAGATGTAAAAGTACAGTTTGCATCCACAGGAACCCCCCTGACCCACAATAATGGATGTAAAGCAGAATTATGACATTCCCCATACAATTCACCCTACAAAAAAGATATTCTGGTTCTGGTGTCATCTCAGTAACAGCAAGTCAAACTCCTTCTACTTCCAGGCTCAATAGCCCTACATATGAAAAGACAGCAGCTTACCACCAATGCATGTCCTCTTGAGAAAACACAACAAATAAGACTGATAAAACTCTTACATGCTAGTAAAATATCTCATCTCGGTAACAGACCCAGAACCGACCTAACATACTCCCAGGATCTGTAGTAATGCACATAAACTAATCCGCACACAGTTACACCTGTATTATGGAATACACTCAAACAGGAGCAACCCTATCTATGAAATGGCAACACTATAAATATTAAATCAGGCCCTAAAAACCAATACACCTCTTATTAGGTTATTAGGAAAACAGAGCTAGCAAGCAGCTATAGATCCCCACACAGAAATAATTGTAAAACTATACTAATAAGCAGAATCTAAACAGCTATGAGCAGAATAACATCCAACAATTAAAAACTCATAAAAACTATTAAAAATTCTCCAAACACCAATAAAATATTTCAAAAAAAGCAGACACATCACATAATAAATAATTAAAATGGCAGTCAATCAAGAAAAATAAACTTAAAAAGCCACCTTTACTTACCCCCCTCCAGCAGCTCTCCTACTCCTCTTCCATGCAGGCCGTAGCACCCAGCAGAAGCAGCAGTAGAGGCTAAGCTCTATACTCATGGTCCTCTTCCTTAATGCCCATGTCTCTCACACACACACCATACCAGTCATGCCCCCATGACCAGTTTCTGTCTCTCACACACCAATCATCTCCCAAACAGTCTTTGACACACACACCAGTCACCTTCCTGAACAGTTTCTCTCATGCCATACACACACACAGGCTTCCCACTCCCGTGTTCTACTTACATATATGGGCTTCTCACTCTCATAATCACTTTCTCTATCTCACACACACTCACCAGTCTCTCACTCCCATGCTTGTTCTCTCCACATGCACAGGCTTCTCATTCCCATAATCACTTTCTTTCTCTCACACACAAACACACACCTGATCTCTCTCATGCATACACACACACAGGCTTCCCACTCCCATGTTCTTTCAGATATACAGGCTTCTCACTCCCATGTTGTGTCTCACACACACCCAGGTTTCTCACTCCCATGCTCACTCTTCACATCCACAGGTTTCTCATTCCCATAATCACTTTCTTTCTCACACACACACACACACACACCAGTCACCTGATCTCTCTCATGCATACACACACAGGCTTCCCACTTCCATGTTCTGTCTTACATATACAGGCTTCTCCCTCCCATGCTGTGTCTCACACACACCCAGGTTCTCACTCCCTTCCTCACTCTCTTCACATGCACAGGCTTCTCATTCCCATAATCACTTTCTCTCTGTTACACACACATACATACACACACACACCAGTCTCTCTCTCATTTCCATGCTCGCTCTCCACTGCACAGGCTTCTCATTTCCTGAATCACATTCTTTCTCTCATATTCACACACACCAGTCTCTTTCTCTCATACACACCGTCACCTTACCAACCAGTCTCTCGCTCTCATGCATGCACACACACACAGGCTTCCCACTCCCACGCTCTCTCTCTCACATAATCAGGCTTCTCCCTCCCATGCTGTGTCTCACACACCCCCAGATTTCTCACTCCCATGCTCACTCTCTTCACATGCACAGGCTTCTCATTCCCATAATCACTTTCTCTGTTACACACACACACACCAGTCTCTCTCTCATTTCCATGCTTGCTCTCCACGTGCACAGGCTTCTCATTCCCTGAATCACATTCTTTCTCTTACATTCACACACACCAGTCTCTTTCTCTCACACACACACCGTCACCTTACCAACCAGTCTCTCTCTCTCATGCATGCACACACACACACACAGACTTCCCACTCCAATGCTCTCTCACATAATCAGGCTTCTCACTCCCATGCTTTCTTTCACACACACACACACCCCCCCCCCCCCAACAGCAGGCTTCTTACGCCCATGCTTTCTCACATACCCAGATTTCTCACTTCAATGCTTTTTCTCTCTCTCACACACACATCAGTCACCTCCCTGACTAATGTCTCACACTCTCACATACACATCAGTCATCTCCTTGAGCAGTCACTTTCATTGTCTCTCACATATACACACACACAACAGCTCTCTGACCAGTTTCTCTCACTCACACACATGCTCTCAATCACACGCAGGCTGGCTGCTTCTTTCTCTCACTCACTTCCTCTTCCCCGCCCCTCCCCGAGCACAAATGGTAGCTGCAGCAGCCTCCTCCTCCAGCCCCCGCAAGCCAAGAAAGAGGAATCCCATCAGCCGCGGGAGGCTCATGCTGCTCTCTCCTTTCCCGATTACCGTCTGCTTCAATTGCTCGGGGGCCGATGCTGCAGCCGCCGCTGCTACTTTATCACGTGGCACGGCTCTTTCTCCTTCCCGCGCACTGCGTTTCACTTCCTGTTCCGGGTCACGGGGGATGGGGGAGCAGGTGCGGGAAGAAGAAAAGGCCCAGCCACAAGTGCCACAGCTTTTTTTAGCACTGCTGCCATTCCCACTGGGCTTGAACGTGTTGATAGCCCAGTGGCAATGGCAGCAGGGAAGAAAGAGCAGCGGAAGAGACCTCGAGGATGCGACACAGCAGCCGGTTCTTGGCGACACACTAGGGTGTCGCGACACACCGGTTGAGAACCGCTGTTCTAGAGATGAAATTTACAGATAAACTACTCAGACACACTTGCTGGAGACCAGCACTAATAAAAACTGGCCATCACCAACTGTACTTTCTAGATCTTTCTTCACTCCATTTTCTTTTCAGTCTCCCTACTCCCAACCTCTCTTTTCCCTCAGACAGACAACTACCATGAAAGATCTCATTTTACACCCAAGAACATGATCACATGGTACAATAGAGGGTGAGATACAAAATTGGAGGTGATACTGGTGCTTACAAATGAGGAGAGTGTTTCTGATGTCATAGTGAGGAATCACCTGGGATCCAATGCTTTGGATGGTGCAGTTTAGAAATAGAGTACATGCAGTGGTCTACTTCTAAACCACACCATCTAAAGATGAGGGTCCCCTCTTCAGGAAAATTGACTTTGTTAAGATGGGGGAAGTAACTCAATCAATCATTAATTGGATGGGATAAGCTAAGCAAAGTAGAAGAGCATTGGCCAAAACTAAAAAGGAAATATTGTAAAGAGAGAAAACCTATTTGTTAAAAGAGTAAAGAAAGCTAAAGAAGAAAAACAAATTATTTTGCTTTTCTTTTTAAAGAAGTGGCTGAAAAAGTAAGGGAAATAAAGACTGACATTCATAAACTACAAGGGATTACAGAAAAAAGAAGACAGGCAAACAGTAACTGGAAAAACTAAGAGAAGTTGGGAAAATAGGAAAGGAACGATACAAATGGAAGAAAAAATAGCTAAGAAGGTAAGAAGGGGACGAGGCATTTTTTTCAGATATATTAGTTACAGGAGAAAGTACTAAAATGGTATTTGTAAGACTCAAAGGTGAAGGTTAGGCATATGTAGAAGCTGATGAGGAAGAAGTGAATAGTTTAACAAATATTTCTGTTTGGTGTTCACCGAGGAAGGAAAGACTTGAATGGGACTGCAAAAATGGGACTTGAATGGGACTTGAATGGGACTGCAAAAATGGGACTTGAATGGGACTTGAATGGGACTGCAAAAATGGACACAAAGTGAGGTAGAACTTAATCAGTTTTCAGAAGACTGTTTTTACAGGGAGCTAGCAAATCTAAAAATAGTTAAAGTGATGGGGCTGTACTGGATAGGATTCATCTGGGGGTATTAAGGGAACTCCTCTGTCTGACCTTTTCAATCCTTCTTTTGAGAGAGGAATAGTTTCAAAGGACTGGACAGGCAGATGTTCTTCTTCACAGAAGTGGAAATTAGGAGGCGTTTGACCTTGATAGTTTATTATTTATTTATTTATTGATTGATTGATTGATTGATTGATTTTTCTAAACCGATGTTGGTATAAACCTTCATACCGGTAAGTAGATTCATGGAATTGCCGATAAAAGCAAAGGATAATACAGTTTCTGGAATTGGATCCAAGGCAGCATAATTTTACAAATCTAATCAATTTCTTTGACTGTGTGACCTTAGAGTTAGATCAGGGGAGAGTGTTAGATGTAATATGTGGATTTAAGCTTCAACATGGTTCCACTTAGATGACTTATGAAGAAACAGAGTGCCCTAGGTATTTATTTATTTATTTTAAAATAACTGTATGCCACATAATCCAATGTCCTTGGCAGCTTACAAAAACACATACACAATATATGTATGGATCCTAAAGTAACTGACTAGGTTAGAAACTGATTTAGTGGGAAGCACAAAGGGTAGAGGTAAACAGAGCTCACTTCAAGGAAAAGAAGTGGGGGAGATACCTGTGGTGAACAGCAGGGATTGGTTCTTGGTCTGGTTCTGTTCAACAATTTTGTTAGCAATTGGGCTATTGGGAATGGTTTGGGCTATAGGGAATGGTTTGCCCTTTTGTGGATGATAACATCTTCAGCTAGACACCTGAAATGGTAAAAGAAGAACATAAGAACATAAGAAATGCTATACTGGGTCAGACCAAGGGTCCATCAAGCCCAGCATCCTGTCTCCAACAGTGGCCAATCCAGGCCATAAGAACCTGGCAAGTACCCAAATACTAAGAAGATCCCATGCTAGTGATACCAGTAATAGCAGAGGCTATTCCCTAAGTCAACTTGATTAATAGCAGGTAATGGACGTCTCCTCCAAGAACTCATCTAAACCTTTTTTAAACCCAGCTACACTAACTGCACTAACCACATCCTCTGACAACAAATTCCAGAGCTTAATTGTGTGTTGAGTGAAAAAGAACTTTCTCCAATTAGTTTAAATGTGCCAAATGCTAACTTCATGGAGTGCCCTGTAGTCCTTCTATTATCCGAAAGAGTAAATAACCGATTCACATTTACCCATTCTAGACCTCTCATGATTTTAAACACCTCTATCATATCCCCCCTCAGCATCTCTTCCCCAAGGTGAACAGTCCTAACCTCTTTACTCTTTCTTCATAAGGGAGCTGTTCTATACCGTTTATCATTTTGGTCGCCTTTCTCTGTGCCTTCTCCATCACACCTATATCTTTTTTGAGATGCGGGACCAGAATTGTATACAGTATTCAAAGTGCGGTCTCACCATAGAGCGATACAGAGGCAATATGACATTTTCTGTTTTATTCACCATTCTCTTTCTAATAATTCCCAACATTATGTTTGCTTTTTTGACTGCCTCAGCACACTGAACCGACGATTTCAATGTGTTATCCACTATGACACCTAGATTAATTTCTTGGGTGGTAGCTCCTAATATGGAAGCTAACTTTGTGCAAATATAGCATGGGTTATTTTTCCCTATATGCATCACCTTGCACTTATCCACATCAAATTTCATCCGCCATTTGGATGCCCAATTTTCCAGTCTCATAAGGTCTTCCTGCAATTTATCACAATCCGCTTGTGATTGAATTACTCTGAATAATTTTGTATCATCTGCAAATTTGATTACCTCACTTGTCGTATTCCTTTCCAAATCATTTAAAATATATTGAAAAGTACAGGTCCCACTACAGATCCCTGAGGCACTCCACTGCCCATTCCCTTTCACCGAGAAAATTGTCCAATTAAACCTACTCTCTGTTTCCTGTCTTTTAGCCAGATTGTAAAAAGGATATCGCCACCTATTCCATGACTTTTCACTTTTCCTAGAAGCCTCTCATGAGGAACTTTGTCAAACGCCTTCTGAAAATCTATTTCTACCAGTTCACCTTTATCTACATGTTTATTAATTCCTTCAAAAAAGTGAAACAGATTTGTGAGGCAAGACTTGCCTTGGGTAAAGCCATGCTGACTTTGTTCCATTAAACCATGTCTTTCTATATGTTCTATGATTTTGATCTTTAGAACACTTTCCACTATTTTTCATGGCACTGAAGTCAGGCTAATTGGTCTGAGGTTTCCCAGATCATCCCTGGATCCCTTTTTAAATATTGGGGTTACATTAGCCACCCTCCAGTCTTCAGATACAATGGATGATTTTAATGATAGGTTACAAATTTTTACCAATAGGTCTGAAATTTCATTTTTTAGTTCCTTCAGAACCCCAGCCTGTATACCATCCAGTCCAGGTGATTTACTACTCTTCAGTTTGTCAATCATGCCTACCACATCTTCTGGGTTCACTGTGATTTGGTTATGTCCGTCTGAATCATTACCCATGAAAACCTTCTCCAGAACAGGTATCTCCCCAACATCCTCTTCAGTAAACACCGAAGCAAAGAAATAATTTAATATTTCTGTGATGGCCTTATCTTCTCTAAGTGCCCCCTTTAACTCCTCGATCATCTAACGGTCCAACTGACTCCCTCACAGGTTTTCTGCTTCAGATATATTTTAAAAAGTTTTACTGTGAGTTTTTGCCTCTACGGCCAACTTCTTTTCAAATTCTTTCTTAGCCTGTCTTATCAATTTCTTGCATTTAACTTGCCAACACTTATGATTTTATCCTATTTTCTTCTATTGGATCCTTCTTCCAATTTTTGAATGAAGATCTTTTGGCTAAACTAGCTTTTTTCACCTCACCTTTTAACCATGCCGGTAATTGTTTTGCCTTCCTTCCACCTTTCTTAATGTGTGGAATATATCTGGACTGTGCTTCTAGGATGGTATTTTTTAACAATGGCCATGCCTCTTGCACACTTTTTACCTTTGTAGCTGCTCCTTTCAGTTTTTCTCTATTTTTCTCATTTTCTCAAAATTTCCCTTTTGAAAGTTTAGCACGAGAGCCATGGATTTGCTTACTGTCCTCCTTTCAGTCATTAATTCAAATTTGATCATATTATGATCACTATTGCCAAGCAGCTCTACCACTGTTACCTCTCTTATCAAATTCTGTGCTCCACTGAGAATTAGATGTAAACTTGCTCCCTCTCTCATTGGTTACTGAACCAATTGCTCCATAAAACTTACATTTATTCCATCCAGGAATTTTACCTCTCTAGCATGTCCCGATGATACATTTACCCAGTCAATATTGGGGTAATTGAAATCTCCCATTATTACCGCACTACCAATTTGGATAGCTTACCTAATTTCTCTTAGCATTTCACTGTCCATCTCACCATCTTGGCCAGGTGGATGGTAATGTACTCCTAACACTATAATCTTCCCCAATATTCAAGGGATTTCTACCCATAAATATTCGATTTTGCATGTAGACTCATAAAGGATGTTTATCCTGTTAGACTCTATGCCATCCTGGACACACAAGAGATTTCTACCCATAAATATTTGATTGTGCATTTAGTCTCATGCAGGATGTTTATCCTGTTGGACTCTATGCCATCCCAGACTTAAAGCACCACACCGCCTCCCGGGTGCTCCTCTCTGTCATTGCGATATAATTTGTACCCCAGTATAGCACTGTCCCATTGTCCTCCTTCCACCATGTCTCTGAGATGCCAATTAAGTCTATGTCATCATTCACTGATATACATTCTAATTCTCCCATCTTACTTCTTAGATTTCTTGCATTAGCATACAAACATTTCAAAGTTTTCTTTCTGTTTGTATTTTCATTCTGCTTTTTTTTAATGGCACGAATACCCTATCACATGGTAAGGGCAAAGGGCCATCAGCGCCATTTTGATTAGTGGCAGCCGATGGCCTGGGAGCGGGAGATCACTCCCGGGACCCCCACTGGACCACCAGGTACCTGTAAAAAGTTTTTTGGGGGGTCGGGAGGGTGGGGGAAGCTAAGGAATTAGTTTTAAAGGGTCGGGGTGGGTTTAGGGGATATTTTTGTGTGCCATTTTTACCGCCCTCCCCCAAAACAATAAGAGAACCCCCACGAACAATTTCGTGGGGTTTTCCTATCATTTTGGGGGAGCCCTCGATTTCTGACGATTTTGAAAATATCGTACGATATTTTCAATCGTCCGAAGCCCGATTCACATCCCTAATATTTAGAGGAAGCCAAATAAGTTATTCAGCTATCCCCAAAGATGGCTGAGTGCAGGTCTAAAGTTATCGGGCCTTGTATGGCTGGATAACTTTAGCCTTAATTGATTATATTGTTACAAAAAAAATAAATAAAGTGGAGTATATAGCTAGCAGCTTGAATCAATGCCCCCACTGCCAACAGAATATTTAAAAAATGGCCTTCACAATGCTTGCAAAGTACCACTCCAGATTTAAAGCAATCATTTCAACAAAAAAAGTCAGTATAAACTACAACTCAGTGCACCAACAAGTAAATACAAAAGATGCTTATATAAAGGGTTATCTGCAAGCTGAACGAACACTTCGACCCTTTCTGATGAGAGCTGGTCCTCTTAATCATCTACCCCAGCACATTTAGTTTTTGCAAGATTTTTTATGCAAGCAAAATAGTCTAAAAGTATCTCAAGATGTTTAGACGGATAACCATCATATCCCAAACAGTTCAATCATATCCTGATATCTGTTGATGTTTTTTACTACCTGTTGTTTAAGGGGAAAATATTTAAATCCAACACTTATCTATACAAGGTGTCTTGGCAGACAATTGTCTGCATTAAATTGTGACATGTCAGAATGTGATTGAATTGTTTGGGATATGATGGAACAATTCATCTAAACACCTTGAGATGCTTTGAGTCTATTTTATTTGCATAAATACTTACAAAAAAAATGCATGTGTTGGGGTAAATGATCGAGAGGACAGGCTCTGATCATAAAGGGTCTGAAGTGTTCTTCCAGCTTGCTAATACCCTTTTATCTAAACATCTTTTGTATTTACTTGTTGGACCACATAGTATATACAGATTTTTTTGGTTGGAATAAAATAATGGCCTTCCAGTCTGCCTGACACCGTCACCCCAGCCACCAAATCCCTCCAGATATAATTAAAAAATGCAAATATTTGGTCTCAACACCAGATCTTCCTTTCCCCCTCTCCCTCCCAGGTAGGGATTGCATATAATGAAGCCCATCCTCTCCTACCCCTCCTACCCCCCACCCTCTCACCCTACTGGTACCTTGCAAATTTAAGATCTTCAGGCCAGAAAAGTTGATCATTTATATAGCAATGCTAGAAACACCAAGCCTGGATTGCTTTCATTTTACACAATCTTTAACTAGGAAGGAGTCAGAGGGAAGAGGAGAGGCTGTTGCTGAGCCCAAATAATTTCATTTTTTATTTAATATCTGAAGAGTTTGGGGAACAGGAAGGCAGGGTTGGGTGGACTAGCAGGACACTTATTTAAACATTCAGTGGAAGGTATTAATTTGTTCTGTTAGGATCGCGCACCACTTTTTTTTTTTTTTTATAACCGGCTTTCTCTGCTTAATCAGCTAAATTCTTTTGAATACAGCTGGTTAATGCTAAAGTTATTTGACCACAAAAACCCGGAAAACTTTACATGGAACCAGTGATATTCAAAAGATACCTGGTTAGATCTAAAGTCATATGAACAAAGATAGCCAGATAACTTTAATAACAGATATTCACAAAGACGTTTATCCTACTGAATATCCTGGATAACTTATCTAGCAAAATTTCTACAATTTTTTAATTTGGCCCATGGTAAGTCATGGGTTCTACATGTAGTTGGTCTTTCAGTAACAATGACTTTCCTTTGGAATTCAATCAACAGATTCAAATTTGAACTTTTTGCTAGGAGTCTTGTTTTCCTGTACTATTTATTTAGACTATATCACCACATGAAATTAAATCCAAACACAAATTTGCATGGCCTTGTTTTTGAAAAACATTTTTATAGGTGCAGAGTAAGACAGAACCTTTTTAAATAAGGAGCCTCTTATATTTTACACCAAAGTAAAAATTAATTTAAAATATTTTAAAAATCATTTTCAGTGTTTCTTTTAATCTTTATGGTAGTTCTATGTAATGACAAGGATGCAGCTGATTGGGGTCATGGTGATCTTTTAGCATTAAAGGTTCTACTGTATTTTACAAAGATGCATTGTGTTTAAATGAGTTATTCTACATTATACGTACACAACAATCTTTTGTTCAAAGTCAGGCATGCATGCATGTCTTTCTTAAGATTTTTTTCTTAAACATTTTTATTATACCCAGCTAAAACAAAATCCTATTCTTTGTTAATAGATATGTTTCCTAATGTCCCTTTTACACTGTTATGCATAGGTTTATTTATATACAGGTATGGAATGTAAGATCTTCTGAATTCACGATTTTTCAGGCTTCCATAGTTATACATCAGTCACTGTACAGAAACATTATGTTCCTACTTTCTGCGCTGCAGTACTAGTTTTGTGCTGGAGAAATGAAGAGGTGGGATTGATTATCCTGATCTTGGCATATGAAGATTGAGTCTTTGTCTAATCTCCTAGTAGCAGTAAATGTGAAAGCAGCACTATTTAAGATATCCAAGGCTTCATCATGAACACAAAGGCAATTCTTCCACTTATTTCTATTCTGTGCAAGTGGCTTCAGTGTCCTTCACACTAGAGAAGACTGCCTCTTTGTGGTAGAATACTGCATTATGCATGCAGATATTGTACTAGTCTAGTATAGTCTATAAAATAAATTTAGCACCATGTTTGAATCCTTTCCTAATTGGTTTACTTGATATATTTACATTTTTCTCTTTCTTCACTTTCCCCATGTGATGGCTATCAGAAAGTCATCATTAGCAAACTACTCTATTAGCCCATATTACTCCTTTGGCCTAGAATCTAGTTGCACATCCCTTCAGACATTTCCAGTATAGCTTTTTTTCATCAATAGAAGTGGTTATTGTACCTTTTTTAACTGACCTGTGATGCAAGAACCTGAACTTGGAATTCAACCCAAGCCTCTCACTTAGCAGCACAATATACTAACTAGAGATGTGTACCGTGTGATCGATCGTCTTAACGATCGATTTCGGCTGGGGGGGGGAGGGAATCGGATCGTCGCGGTTTGTTTTTATAAATATCATGTAAATCGTAAATCGGGGGAGGGCGGGAAAACCGGCACACTAAAACATCCCTAAAACTCACCCCGACCCATTAAAATAAATCCCCCCCCCCAAAATGTCTTAAATTACCTGGGGTCCAGTGGGGGGGTCCCGTTGTGATCTTCCACTCTCAGGCGTCGGGCGCATTGATAGAAAATGGCACCGGCGCTACCTTTGCCCTGTCATATGACAGGGCAAAGGTAGCGCCGGCGCCATTTTGGTTCCTGTTCCCCGAAGTCACGAGTGTAGGAGATCGCTCCCTGACCCCCGCTGGACCCCCAGGGACTTTTGTCCAGCTTGGGGGGGCCTCCTGACCCCCACAAGACTTGCCAAAAGTCCAGCGGGGGTCCGGGAACAACCTCCTGCACTCGAATCGTGTTGCCGTACGGCCGGCGCCATTTTGCTGTACGGCAATATGGCCATATGGCTGGCGCCATTTTGCAAAGCAAAGCAAAGCAAAATGGCGCCGGCCATATGGTCATATTGCCGTACAGCAAAATGGCGCCGGCCGTACGGCAACACGATTCGAGTGCAGTAAGTCGTTCCCGGACCCCCGCTGGACTTTTGGCAAGTCTTGTGGGGATCAGGAGGCCCCCCAAGCTGGCCAAAAGTCCCTGGGGGTCCAGCGGGGGTCCGGGAGCGATCTCCTACGCTCATGACATCAGGGAACAGGAACCAAAATGGCGCCGGCGCCATTTTCTATCAACGCGCCCGACGCCCGAGAGTGGAAGATCACAACGGGACCCCCCCACACACTGGACCCCAGGTAATTTAAGACATTTTGGGGCGGTTCGGGAGGGTGGGGGATTTATTTTAAAGGGTCGGGTGGGTTTTAGGGATGTTTTAGTTTGCCGGTTTTCCCGCCCTCCCCCTTCCCCTCCCCCTTCCCCCGATTTACGATTTTTGATGATAAATCGGGGGAATTCCTATTAAATATTGCCTCTAATGATTTTTGACGATTTAAAATATATCGGACGATATTTTAAATCGTCAAAAAACGATTCACATCCCTAATACTAACTGCTGCAAATTGAGCCTCGTCCCCAGGTAATTTCTGCAACATGAATATGAATATAGACTTATGCAGACCATGCAATGATCAAGTTGTGCACAACACAATTTTTTGGACAAGACTGGCTCGGCCTCTTCATAGAGTTGCTGTGCCGTCTAGAAGGAAGAAACCTGCTCTGCGCGTCCTCACTGCAGAGTTGCTGTGCTGTCTAGATGGAATAAGCCTGCTCTGCACACCTCACTACAAAGTTGCTGTGCCAGCACACAGAACAGATGGTGTTCTGTCAAGCATTTTCATGCAGCACACTAACTAAGAAGCCCTCCTCAAGGCTCTGTCCCTATTACAGACTCCTTTAAGTCGCCTCCAATCACTGTCCAGCTGCTGGCTCTTGTCATCATTTCCCATCTCCTACTCCATGCTGCTGGTGGCTCATCTCATCTCCTGCAAGTGCTGCCTCCATGCTGCTGGGTCTCCTCCTGGGCCTCCTGTCTCCATGCTGCTAGTTCTTCTGCTTCTCCTGCTGTGTCTATGATGCACTCTCTAGTCCTGGTCCTGCTGCCTTTATGCTGAACTTTGCTGCCGTGGCCCTTAGGCTGTCCCCTTCAGTGCACTCTTTCACATAGACTGTCTGGGACCTTTGGGTTTACAGCTCAGAGTAGTGATGCTGTAATCTATAACATATGGTCCCAGAGAACATCAGAGGAGGTGACATAAAGTCTTTGTTAAACTACAGAGAGCAAAGATGGATCTTCAGACTCTGTACGGAATTTCCTCAGGGCTTGAATGAAGCCATTGAGTGGACTTCGCTGATTTAAAGGGCTCCTCAATCCTCCAATAGCATGCTTCTAGATTTTTGAATTCCAGCTCTGATTGGTCATTATTTGAAGTTGCAAACAGCTTTAAATACGTCAGTTGTAAAATGGCAGGTCCCTCTCTATGCCGCATAACATAGGAACCTGCTTTTTGACTCTGAAATTGTAAGTTTATGCCAGCAATTTTTGGACAATGTTTTGTCGGTTTTTGTGCTAAAGCCCCTGAAGAAGAAACTCTCAAAACACCAGCGGTGTCGGGCATTCAGCAGAGCAAATCTGATGGGCTTTTCGCTCTAGTCCATGTTTTTGGAAAAGATAAGTTTTCTCTTCCTCTGATAAAGTTCATTTGATTGGAGTCAAAGCATTAATATAATATATTAAAAAAACTTTTCTTCTTATAAATAAAAGTTTTTCTGCTTATAACAGCGGCACACGTTAACGTGACGGAAAAAAGGTCACCCCATGATTATATAAGGTGAGCAAGCACATTCACAATAAGTGCATAAGAGTTAAAACACTGTTTCAGTGTAGATGTACTGATGCTCACATATGAGGATGAACCTATTCTGACAAGTTCACGTTTATATATGTGATTTCTTTATATTTTGTTTATAATCTATAGCATTACAGCAGTACTGTAGTTATTCGGGTGTCACTTCCGCTTTCTATATTCTTAGTTGTAATCATGATTGTGCATTAAGGCTAAGATGCTAAGCCTGTATATGCAATGATGCCATTTCAATGTATTTATGTACAGGTATACACAGAATGTGCAGTTCATAAAATGTACAATGTTTTGTGCTATTTCCTATCTTGTCCTTGCATAATATGATTACCTAAGACATTGACTTTATTTCAAACAGTGCACTACATGTGTTTGCTTATAAAGTTGTCACTGTTTTGAAAAAGAAACTTCCTCGTTGTGTCCTTTCATTGTGTGGTTTTTATGTTAATGGTTGAGAAGGTTAACGGTTTGCCCCCCGACATGACCTTGCATGCTAGAATGCACTGGCACATTCCAACTTGGCACTTTTCTAGCAGGCAAGACCATCTGGCCTAGGCCATACCAGTGAAAGCTCAGTGTATGCTGGTAAGGAAGACAGCCAGAGGTTAAGAAGAAGCTCATTTCAGGGGACCTTCACTATTAGGGATGTGAATCATTTTTTAAAGATTTAAATTATCGTCTGATAATTTTAAAATCGTCATTAATTGGTAAGGGACTCGATACAATAGGAATTCCCTCGATTTATCGTGAAAAATCGTTAAATCGAGTACGGGAATTATTTGGGGGGAGGGCGGGAAAACCGGCACACCAAAACAACCCCTAAACCCACCCCGACCCTTTAAAACCAATCCTTTATCCTCCCCCACCCTCCCAAACCCCCCCCCCAAAATGTTAAATTACCTGGTTGTCCAGTGGGAGGGGGGGGTCCCGGCGCGATCTCCCGCTCTTGGGCCATCGGCACCTCACTAAGTCACAGGGAGCGACCGTCGCTCCCTGTGACATAGTGAGGGCAAAGGCGATCGGCGCCATTTTGAAACCAGTCCAGCACCAGAACCGAGGGTATGATTGAAGGGATGGCTCCCGGACCCCCCGCTAGACCACCAGGTACATGTAAAAGGTTTTTGGGGGGGTCAGGAGGGTGGGAGAAGCAAAGGGGTAATTTGTAAAGCGTCGGGTGGGTTTTTTTTTATCGGGCCATCGGTGCCATTTTTATCAGTGGTAGCCAAAATGGCGCCGATGGCCCAAGAGCTGGAGATCGCGCCGGGACCCCACCCCTCCACTGGACCACCAGGTAATTTAACATTTTGGGGGGGTTCAGCAGGGTGGGAGAGCAAAGGGGTCATTTGTAAAGGGTCGGAGTGGGGTTTTTTTTATCTGCTCAGGCCTCACTAAAAAATTAACGATGTGAATTGGAATCTGAACCGATTCCAATTTACATCTCTAACGATCCGATTTTTTTCTCCCTCTATCCGAACCTGATCATTAAAACGATCAAGCACACGATTCACATCTCTATCCACTATTGCCTCTTGTTGCCTTCTTCACACACCATACTGTTAGCTAACTCCTGCTTACATGGGCCTGTTTGTGTCACGCAGTGCAGTTCTTGGCCAACACTGAATCTTGTGTACATGTACACCATATATGCTGTTAATTGGAAGGAATGAAAGTGTATGGGAATGCCACCACTTGTAGCTTCCACTGCTAACCTAATTAGGACATGTACTTGCTGAGTGCTGTGACACAGTGTCAGCTGCTGTGTGACAAGTCGGGAGGAGGAGTGAGGGAGTACTGTGTGGTCCAGAATGTCCACAGGTGAATAACAGAGGACATAGAGGACTGGTGCAGGTACTAGAGACCAGACACACTTTCACATACTGCTTGCCACCCCTGTACTGGCATGGCTTTGGGGTCTGTATAGTACGTGTAAGGTAAGGATGACCTTACAGGTAGGATCCAGATCCCGAAAGCAGCCCACTTCAGGGATGGCAGTCAGTCTGTGGAAGTGTGCCTGCTCCCCTGCAGCAGCCCTCTACTCCCTGTGCTATTCACCTGAAGACATTACGGACCAGACAGTACTCCCTCACTCCTCCTCCCTATTTGTCACACAGCAGCTGTCACTCTGTTCCACTTACCAAGTATACAGCGATGTGGCATGGCTTGTTAGGGTACTGTACATGTGAAGCGCCTACAGTGGCTACCAAACCCTGTCCCCGACATTTCACTGCAGATATGGGCACATCACCACTATGCATGCACAGGAAAGGTACTGTCCTTCAAATGGCAGAAAAAAGGTTAGCCTACCCTGCCAGTGTTTACAGAGCAGAGTGAGTGACAAAAGATGTGGGCTGGGGTGCCAACTCTATGCAAAGTGTGCATGAAATGATCCACAGAGAGGTGGCAAAGCAGACCGGTGACAGCAAAAAGGAATTCTGTAATAGGACTTCTGTTATGTGTTACGACTGGGCTCCGGTCAGGAGTCGTGAACACCACCCAGAAGGGTGGCTCCAGGTTGAGAGAGACAAGGATGGCTAGAACAGAGTCTGGTTCCAGGCTGGGTCAGGGCAGGCGGCAAGTAGCAGTGTCTGGGTCCAGGCTGGGTCAGGGCAGGCGGCAGATAGCAGTGTCTAGGTTCAGGCTGGGTCAGGGCACAGGAAGCAGGACAAGGCAGGTCAGAAGGCCCGTAGGCCACACACACACAGAGGGCCCGTAGGCCACACACCGTAAGCAGGGCAAGGCAGGTCAGAAGGCCCGTAGGCCACACACACACAGAGGGCCCGTAGGCCACACACCGTAAGCAGGGCAAGGCAGGTCAGAAGGCCTGTAGGCCACACACACACAGAAGGCCCGTAGGCCAGGTATGAAAAGCAAGGAAGAAGTCCCGAAGGCCGCGCAAGGCAAGGAAAGGCCCGAAGGCCGCGCAAGGAAAGTAAGGCTAGAGCAGGGAGCCCAGGTGAGCTCGATGCCGAAGCACCGAGGGAACTGTCAGGCAGGGTTATAAGGGCAAACCCAGAACATAGAGTGGACAGAGGAGATGGACTGGGCCTGTCAGGAGAGCCAGCAGTAGAGGGACCCCTGGTGGTGAGGCGGTTGTACTGCAGCCAAAACTGTAACAGTACCCCCTCCTCAAGGCCTCCCCTTCCTCCTGGGTCCCATCTTAGCAGGGGGTACTCAAAAATGAAATCAGACCCCTCCGAGGGCAGCAACAGCTGGAGCAATTCAACAGGCTCAGATGGCTGAGTCAGAAAGTCTGTCAGTGGGACCAGTTTGAGCCCCTCCGGGGGTGGCAGCAGGACCGGTTTGAACCCCTCCGAGGGCGGCAGCAGCTGGAGCAATTCAACAGGCTCAGATGGCTGAGTCAGAAAGTCTGTCAGTGGGACCAGTTTGAGCCCCTCCGGGGGTGGCAGCAGGACCGGTTCAAGCCCCTCCGGGGGCGGCAGCAGGACCGGGTCAGCAGGCTCTTCTCGGGGTAGTGCAGCAGGCTCGGGCCCCTCTCGGGGTGAAACAGCAGGCTTGAACACCTCTCCGAGCGTTGTAGCAGGCTCGGACCCCTCTCGGGGCGTTGTAGCAGGCTCGGACCCCTCTCGGGGCGTTGAAGCAGGTTCGGACCCCTCTCGGGGCGATGAAGCAGGTTTGGACACCTCTCGGGGCGTTGTAGCAGGCTCGGACCCCTCTCGGGGCGTTGAAGCAGGTTCGGACCCCTCATGGGGCGATGAAGCAGGTTCGGGCCCCTCTCGGGGCGTTGTAGCAAGCTCGAACACCTCTCCGGGCGTTGTAGCAGGCTCGGACCCCTCTCGGGGCGTTGTAGCAGGCTCGGACCCCTCTCCGGGTGGTGTAGCAGGCTCGGACCCCTCTCGGGGCATTGTAGCAGGCTCGGACCCCTCTCGGGGCGATGAAGCAGGCTTGGACCCCACTCGGGGTGTTGTAGCAGGCTCGGACCCCACTCGGGGCGTTGTAACAGGCTCGGACCCCTCTCAGGGCGATGAAGCAGGTTCGGACCCCTCTCGGGGTGATGAAGCAGGCTCGGACCCCTCTCCGGGCATTGTAGCAGGCTCGAACACCTCTCCGGGCGTTGTAGCAGGCTCGGACCCCTCTCGGGGCGTTGTAGCAGACTCGGACCACTCTCGGGGCGATGAAGCAAACTCAGATGGCAGAGCAGCAAGGTTAGAAGTAGTGTACATGGAAGACACAGATTGTACTGCCAAGAGCTTGATACCTTGAGCCAAAGTCTGAAGCTCCTGATTTTGTTTCTGGAGGAGCAGTTTAGAGAAGGCACAGGCCGTTCTAGGACGTCTAGGGAAGGTGCTCATTACAGGCTGTTCAGCAGCTGTGGGAAGCAGAGCTCTGCTTGGGTTAATGAGTTCCATCTGTTTTTGTGCTTGATATCCTAGAACGGAAGTCCTAGAAGTTCTCTTGGCCAGGTAAGTTTTTGGTTTTCCTGAAGTATAAGTTGCTTTTTGGGGAGAAGTTTTGTGACAAGTTATGCTACAATCTTCTGTTAGTAAACTGTCCAGGGTGAAAACATTCCTAGCTGAGCCAGAAGCAGGGCAGAGTGTTATAGCTCTGGCTGAATCTTTGAGGAGACGGTGGCCCGTTAGCTGGAGGCAAAAGACAAGGAAGACAGAGACACCTCCACCAGCCTGGTTTGGGAGAATTACAATTAAGGCATTCTTGGTATACAGACACATTTCTTTTGTGACAGTTGCTGCATATCCAGTGCTCCTGGTCCGAGAGCTGACAAGCTAAACAGTTCAGGTAAGTAGGATAATTCAGAGTTTGACAAATGGTACAGATAATAAACCGTGAAGACTCACCGTCTGAATACTGAGTCCTTTCTGTCTCTCCCAATGTGAATGGCTTCGGCATACTGTTACGACTGGGCTCCGGTCAGGAGTCGTGAACACCACCCAGAAGGGTGGCTCCAGGTTGAGAGAGACAAGGATGGCTAGAACAGAGTCTGGGTCCAGGCTGGGTCAGGGCAGGTGGCAAGTAGCAGTGTCTGGGTCCAGGCTGGGTCAGGGCAGGTGGCAGATAGCAGTGTCTGGGTCCAGGCTGGGTCAGGGCAGGAGGCAGATAGCAGTGTCTAGGTTCAGGCTGGGTCAGGGCAGGCGGCAGATAGCAGTGTCTAGGTTCAGGCTGGGTCAGGGCACAGGAAGCAGGACAAGGCAGGTCAGAAGGCCCGTAGGCCACACACACACAGAGGGCCCGTAGGCCACACACCGTAAGCAGGGCAAGGCAGGTCAGAAGGCCCGTAGGCCACACACACACAGAAGGCCCGTAGGCCACACACCGTAAGCAGGGCAAGGCAGGTCAGAAGGCCCGTAGGCCACACACACACAGAAGGACCGTAGGCCAGGTATGAAAAGCAAGGAAGAAGGCCCGAAGGCCGCGCAAGGAAAGGCCCGAAGGCCACGCAAGGCAAGGAAGGCTAGAGCAGGGAGCCCAGGTGAGCTCGATGCCGAAGCACCGAGGGAACTGTCAGGCAGGGTTATAAGGGCAAACCCAGAACATAGAGTGGACAGAGGAGATGGACTGGGCCTTTCAGGAGAGCCAGCAGTAGAGGGACCCCTGGTGGTGAGGCGGTTGTACTGCAGCCAAAACTGTAACATTATGCCTCTGCCACCAGGTAAGCAAACCAACCCCCACCCCACCCACACACATGTATGCCCCTGCACTTGGTATATCAGTACATGCTGTGTGTAAAGCTGCATGATGCAAATAACTCATATGAATCAGGCCTACAGCTATAGCATTATATAGTCCTTGCCAATCCATGTCCAGTCATCACAGCATCCCCACATTTCCTGGACTCTTTCATAAACATCACAACCTCCCTCCATAACGTTGCAAGCGTCTGTGGTAGCCTAAGGTCTGGGTAAGCTGCACCCCCCCCCCCCTAATAACTTTACTATTCAGCCCACTAGTATGTGGTAAAGCATCATGGGGGGGGGGGGGGCGGGGGTGCATAGTGCGCACAACAGTCAAATGTTAACTATCCCATTCAAGTAATCCAGCATATTTGATGTGTCTGAATGCCAACCAGCACACTTTGGTCCCTCTATGAGCACTACTTATTATCTGAGAGTGTACTTGATGAAATGTAACAGTACAAGGGGGTCAGGCCACTCCTACCACACCCCATATGTTGCCTGTCAGAGGTGCCTGCTCTCAACAGGGCAACCACTCCATCAATGCTGTCCAAAAGTAGTGTGTGCTTAATTAATGTGCACACACTGCCTGCTCAGGGGTATGGATTGCAGTGCCAAGGGAGGGACCTTCGAGTGCAGCAGCACCCACATGCACAGCGATTGACCAAGGCAAACATAGCACATCAATCACTGAGTGACACACACACTTATGTTTGGAAAAGGGAAGAATGGCTCCACTTCCAGCACCTACTGTTGTGGTTCCGACCGCCCCTCTCATGTTCGGGCTCAGGCCCGCTTACCGTCGCTTCAGCTCCCTCAGGAAACCACTTGAATCCAGGCTCGAGAGGGCCGCCGCCCGAGGAGTCCCCACGAGGAAGACGCCATTACAGGCCTATTCTTGCTTGGCCCCGCGCGCGCGCGAGAAGAGTCCTCTTAAGCGCACAGCACCCGGAAGCCCGGCTCCACCTCGCCTACTGACGTCACGCTCTGCTCCAGATTTAACCGGCGTCCAGTCCCTCACTAGACGCCTTGCAACGAGGTTTCCTGCTGACTAGTTGCTTCCTGTTCCTGTTCTTACTTGCTGCTCTCATTGTCTCCTGGTTCCAGACCCCGGTTTGCCTCACGGACTTCTCACCAGCCAGCTGCCTGCCTTGATCCCGGTTTGCCCCACGGACTTCTCGCTAGCCTGCTGCCTGCCTTGATCCCGGTTTGCCTCACGGACCTTCTGCTAGCCTGCTGCCTGCCTTGATCCCGGTTTGCCTCACGGACTTCTCGCTAGCCTGCTGCCTGCCTTGATCCCGGTTTGCCTCACGGACTTCTCGCTAGCCTGCTGCCTGCCTTGACCCCGGCTTGCCTCACGGACTTCTCGCTAGCCAGCTGACTGCCTTGGTCCTGGTCCGCCTCGGACTCCTGCGCTGGTCACACATCTCTCCTGCTCCCGGGTAGGCTCGCGGCCTAGCCTCCTACCCACGGCTGGCTCAGACCCTGCCTTCTTCAGTGACCCGCCGGCTACCCAGCCCTCTGTCTCTTCTCTGGTAGCCATTCCTGAACTCTCTGAACCCTCTGGACTATCTTGAACTGTGCTAGTACCCAGGGCCTGGGTCCCGGGGGGATTCCAGGCTCCGGGTGTTCCTGCCAAGCTCTGACTCCGCATCCTGGCCTGCTCTGTGTGTACCTGCAGGTCGGCCCAAGGGTCCACCTCTTGCTTGCCCACTGCCCAGTCATAACACCTACACATGTGCAATGCGTACGTTCCTAGAATGTTTGTCATCAAACTACATTCAGGTCTGTGGCTGCTTCTCACTAAGGGCCCGACCAAATGAGGCCCTAACTGCTAATGAGTTAGTCAGAGTCCTTCCTGCCAAAACATCTATAGCTGGGCAGTAAAGAAATCTCTATCATGTATGCCTGTGACAGAAAAATGGCAAGGGCAAGGGCCATCCATTGCTCCTACCATGTGACAGGGGCCAACCAATGGCACCGATAGCCTCTGTCACATGGTAAGGGCAATCGGCACCATTTTGATTAGTGGCAGCTGATGGCCCGAGAGGGGGATATCACTCCCGAGATCCTGCTGGACCACCAGGGACTTTCGGTAAGTCTTGGGGGGGGGGGGGGGAGTTGGGCAAGTCTTGGGGGGTCTGGAGGGTGGGGAGGGTGGGGGGTTGCAATTAATTAAATTTAAAGGGTTGGGGTGGGTTTGGGGGTTGTTGTTTTTTTTTTTTTTTAATGTGCCCTTTCACCCCTCCCCAAAAACAATAAGAAAACCACACAAAATTTTGTGGGTTTTATTATCGTTTCATTCCCCCCCCCCCCCCCCTCCGAAACACGACGAAATAGGAAATATCATCTCTATTTCCTATTTCATCGCAAACAAATGCACATCCCTAATATATGACACCTACTTAGTGTGAGGTAGTGACATGGGCCCCGAGTAGGCAAGGTAGCACTAAATGTGTGTCTGGCAAGATAGCAACATAGAAAGGCCATCAGCCATCATGACAATGACATGACATGTGGGAGCAGTAGGCCTATGCATTCAAAACTGTGTTCCCTTTACAATGGAGGCAGCTTGTAGGCTCATTACTTCTTCAGCTGACAAGATTTTCCCTACCCATAATGCAATACATATACCACTTCATTTCCAGTGTAGCAGCAGGCCTGCCCTGCTCAGAACAAATAGTAGAAATGACTTACCCTGCATGACGCTCAGCCTAGAGGATAACAGCTCTTTCTGATTCCCCAGAAGTGGTGACACACATGTGCATCAGCAAGGGCATGCAACCATGAAAGCATGGAAATGTGTGTAATGTTGTTGGCAGCTGAACTCTCTGCAAACAATTTAGGGCAGGACTGCTCAGCCTATGTGCTTTCATGGGGCTCAGAATTTGCTGCTGCACTGAAAGAGTTTGTAGGTATAGGTAAAAGGTAAATGCTCTGCATATGTTAATGGTTCATAAATATATGCATACACCTGTACCACATGACTATCATTGACATATAAAGCACAATGAACTTTCAGGTACGTGACATCTTGCTATCTGAGTAAGCCTAAGTGTGAGTTGAAGGCAGGAGGTTCAAACACACCTTACCGTTGGCCTGTATGACATAAACCTTTATTCTTGATGAATGTGGATGCTGTAAGAGTGGTTTGAAAATATACTGTGACAGTGTCATGTCAAAAGTCATTGAAAAATACAAGTGAAGGCAGGATACTATCTGATCCCTAATCCTGCCTTCACTGAGCATGACATGCATCCTGCTGTAGGCTCCCCGAGAAGCTAATGCAACCTACATGACATCACGATGGACAAGGCCCTCACCATTTTCACATTATTATTTCTAAATAGCATCGCTAGGTGTAGTTGGTGTGTTGAGGAGCATGCAACCACCAAGAGGAAGGCTAGCTTGGAAGGAGCTGTGTGCATAGTCTTAACGGCACCAGGTAGCACAGGTGCTTTCAGCAAGACTGTGATGGAAGGCATGCAACTACAGCACTGTGATGTGTGCATTATTCTTGTTAACTATGTTGAGTTTTTGGTAAATCCTGTGCTGGTTTGGAAGCCATAACATGCAGGCATTTCCTGTGATTAGCCTATAAGTTTGAAAAGCCTAACGAAGAGTATCAATACCTGCATGCATGGCAGTAAGACCAGGAATGGATCTACATATGTGGATGTAGTTGCAATTCCTAGTCTGCAGTGGCTCTTTAAGTGGTGAAGCTGTGGTATCAGCTCTGTGTGGGCATGGCCATGTGACAGTAAGCAGACCCAATACAGGGGTAACACCTCATATACACACATTTCTGCACCTTGGAATAAGGCTGTAACCAGCAAATTCCATTTATTTATTTATTTTATTTATTTATTATTTTTATATACCGACATTCGATCTCAATTGAGATATCACACCGGTTTACATTCAAGTACTGTAGGTATTTTTCTATCCCCAGAGGGCTTACAATCTAAGTGTGTGTACCTGAGGCAATGGAGGGTAAAGTGACTTGCCCAAGGTCACAAGGAGCGACAGCAGAACTTGAACCCTCGTCTCCTGGTTCATAGTCCACTGCTCTAACCACTAGGCTATTCCTCCTCCCTCCTTCCATCACTGAAACCTTAAACTGTGTACCTGTACCTTTCATATGTGTGTTCTTAAGGTTCAGAATTATTTCCCATTTATAGCTTTTCTAAAGCTGGAGCTCTCGATGCTCCAGGAGGAGCTGGTGTGGCAACACATTGCCTATGTCACACACTTGTCAGTGGTAGGACGGGGTCCTCTGGGGAGGGCTGGGAAGTCACACCATGCTAGGTAACCGACAAAGTGTTGTGCAACACGTGACTGTTATAGTGTGTATCAAGCATAATACATGGTGCCAGCGAAATGTCTTTGACATTTTCGCATGCGTTAAGGCATTTTTTGCATGCGAAAAGCACCATAACACATGGTGCAATGCTAATTTAGAAAATGGTTGGGGTTTCTGGCCAAGTGGGCTGACTTCGCAAGTTGCAAAGCCATATTGCACAGTTGTAACATGGCCAATAACTACACCTCTTTCATTAAGCTGTGTGATATGAATTTATCACACTTTGTGATGTTTTTGCTTATAGCATTGTTAGTCTTTTAAGCTAAGAGAGAGAGAGAGAGAGAGAGAGAGAGAGAGAGAGAGAGAGAGAGAGAGAGAGAGAGAGAGAGAGAGAGAGAGAGAGAGAGCGCCTAGCCAAGCTATAATGCTCTCATACTAGGTAGGTATTTATACCTCTATATAAGGCCCACATAGTTACTCGAGGTGAGGTTTAGGTAGGAGTGTAGGGGTTAGGGGCCACTTTGACATGCAGAGTGCAACGTACGAACAGAACAGTGCCCTCTTGTGAAGATTTGATGACCTTCGGAGTGAGGAAACTCACCCAAAGATGAGATTTGTGCAATGTTCTCTCAACCTAGCTTGATGGACTCTCTACCTGGGTAACATCAAGCTAGGTTGAGAGAACACTGCACAAATCTCATCTTTGGGTGAGTTTCCTCACCCTGAAGGTCATCAAATCTTCACAAGAGTGCACTGTTCTGTTCGTACGTGTTACGATCGTGGACCCTTGGGCCGTCTGAGGCGGTAAATGGAATACTGTGGGAACCCACAGGAAGCGTCACAGCCAGGAGGCGGCGCTGAAGAGACTCTGGAGAAGACCTCACCACTGGAAGCCCTATGTGACCAAGGATCTGGGCAGCACCCGGAGAGGTGGACAGAGAGGACGGTTGGGCCCAGGAGGCTGGAAGAGTCTTCACCCTCGGAAGCCCGCGGCTCCCCCGGGAGGAGCCCTTGAGAGCCCAAGCCGCTGGGACTTAGGATAATCCTCTGGGCCAGCAAGTACCAGATACCTGAGGTGGTGGAGAAGGCCGAAGTCGGAGTCCAAGAGCGAAGCCGGGTCAGAAGCCAGAAGTCAGAGATCCAAACCAAAGCCAGGGACAAAAGCTGAAGACGAAGACAGGAGACAAAGCCGGGTCAGGAGCCAGAAGACAGAAGACAAACCAAAGCCAGGGGCAGAAGCTGAAGACGTAGTCAAGGAACTGAGCCAGATCAGAAGCCAGGAGTCAGCAGAGATGAACTGGAGTCCAACGCAGCAACTAGAAACACAGAAGGACTGTGCGAACCTCGTTGCAAGGCGAGGTAATGCTGCAGCTGCCGGGTTTAAATGGCCCGGCAGCATCTGACATCATCAGGGGCTGTTCCCGGGTTTTCCCATGTTGGCCCCTTTAAGTCAGAAGCCCCGGCGCGCGCACGTGCCTAAGGCTCGGGGCCCGCCGCGGATCGACACCGGCGTCTTCCTTGCAGGGAGAACGCCATGGAGGGCCGCGTCTTCAGCCTGGGAGGCCGGAAGGAAGGCGTTCCAGCAGCCGGACTGGCCACGTGGTGAGTGTAGGTCCAGGGCACGGCCCGGGACCGTAACAGTACCCCCCCTCTTACGCCCCCATCCTGGAGGCCTGGGTTTACTTGGGTGATCCACATGGAATTGACGAAGGTTTTTATCCAGGATACTGGAAGAAGGCTCCCAGGAATTCTCCTCTAGGCCGTACTCCTCCCATGAGAGGAGGTATTCCCACCGGAGGCAGTGGAATCAAACGTCCAGAACATCCTTCACCATATAGGTGCCGTCGGTCTCGGCCTCAGTGGCGGGGGGTTCCGGAGGCTTGTCATGAAAGGTGGAGAGCACAACAGGCTTAAGCAGGGACACATGGAACACAATGTGAATCCGCAAAGTGGATGGTAGTCTTAGCCGGTAGGATACAGCCCCTACTCTCTCCGCCACAGTAAATGGACCAATATACCTGGGGGCCAGGTGCATGGAAGGAACCCGTAACCAGATATTTCTAGTGCTCAACCAGACCTTACTCTCTGGGAGGAGGACTGGGGCCGGGCGCCATAGTCTGTCGGTGTACTTCTTCGCCTTGGCAGATGCCAACCAGAGTTTTTCTTGGGTAGAGTTCCAGAGATTGTGCAGTTGTTGAGCTGTGAGCTGCACTGCGAGCGACGGCACTTTCAGAGGTATTGGCAAGGGGTCCGAAGGGTTTTTCTGTAAACCACCTGGAATGGAGAGAGGCCGGTAGCAGAGTGTTTATGGCGGTTGTAAGAAAATTCTGCCCAGGGTAATAAGGCGACCCAATCATTTTGGAGGTCTCCCACGAAGGCCCAAAGGAAGGTCTTAAGGGACCGATTAGTGCGTTCGGCCTGGCCATTACCTTGGGGATGGAACGCCGTGGTCAGGTCGAGTTGCACCCTGAACTTCCTGCAGAGAGCTTTCCAGTATTTTGTCGTAAACTGAGGGTCCCGATCGGAGGCTATATGCAGAGGGAGCCCATGCAGGTGGAATACATGTTGCGTGAAAAGGCCTGCCAGCTCTGGTGCCAAAGGTAGTTTAGCAAATGGTACAAAATGGGCCATCTTAGAGAACCAGTCGACTGTGACCCAGATCACTGTTTTCCCTTCGGAGGCAGGTAGATCCACAATAAAGTCGGTGGGCAGGTGGGTCCAGGGCTCGGTAAGAATGGGCAGGGGCTGAAGGAGTCCCCAGGAGCGCCGTGCGGGGGCTTCTGCCTGGCACATGTAGGGCAGGAATGGATGTAGCTGTGGACATCTTTCTTGACTTGGGGCCACCAGTAAAACTCAGTCAGTAATTCCAGGGTCCGTGCTACTCCTGGATGTCCTGCGGTCAAAGAATCATGGGCCCATGCTAGCACTTTCCTACACAGGCGAGGAGCTACCTCGGAAAAGCGAGGAGTACCTTGGCAGGATCAAGGATATATGGGGTGACGATGGTGTATCCTCGGCCTCGGCAGTGCGGGACAGGGCATCTGCCCGGATATTCTTGGTGGCCGGTCGGTAGCGGAGGACAAAATTAAATCGGGTAAAGAACAGAGATCACCGGGCCTGCCGGGGATTGAGGCGCTGGGCTTGGCACAGGTGCTCTAGATTCTTGTGGTCCATATACACAACCACTGGGTGTTGAGCCCCCTCCAGCCTCTGGCGCCATTCTTTGAAGGCCATCTTTATGGCCAGGAGTTCTTTGTCTCCGATACCGTAATTTCTTTCTGCAGGTGAAAATTTCCTGGAGAAGTAGGAGCACAGTAGTGCTTTACCATTACCAGATACTTGGCTCAGGACAGCCCCGACCGCCACGTCACAGGCGTCGACCTCCACCACGAACTGGCGTTGGGGATCTGGGTGGTGGAGGCAAGTATCTTCCAAAAATGCTTCCTTCAGGGCCGCAAAGGCCTGGCATGCTTCTGGCAACCAATTCCTTGCGTCTGCCCCTTTTTTTGTAAGTGCCGTGAGAGGGGCCACCTTGCTGGAGTAGTGTGGGATGAATTGCCTATAGAAGTTGGCGAAACCTAAGAATCGTTGAAGCGCCTTTACTCCTATGGGTTGAGGCCAGTCTCGGATGGCGGATACCTTTTCTGGGTCCATCCTGAACCCTGTAGCTAAACAATGTAACCCAGGAAAGGGAGTGACTCTTGCTCGAAGAGGCATTTCTCCAACTTAGCGAACAAGCAATTCTCCCTCAGAATCTGTAGTACTTGCCTGATGTGTTGATGATGATCCTTTAGATCCTTAGAATAGATCAATACATTGTCTAGGTAGACAATGACGGAGGAGTTGAGCATTTCTCGAAGCACCTCATTCATGAGGTGTTGGAAGACTGCGGGAGCGTTGCATAGCCCAAAAGGCATTACCAAGTATTCGTAGTGTCCGTCCCAGGTATTGAAAGCAGTCTTCCATTCGACCCATGACAGATGCACACTAGGTTGTGATGAGGCGGGAGTTCTAACACTCCCAGAGGTTGGAGGCCCACGCCAGGGGTCTCCCGTCCAGCAGGGAGATAATAAAGCTTGTCTTGACCCGGTCCATCAGAAACTGAAGCAGAAGGAGGTTGAATCAAATATAGCACTGGTTCAGGAACCCCCAGCAAAGCTTCGCGTCTCCCAAAAACCGCGAGGGTACTGGCATCTGTATGGGTGCTGTTGATCCGGAATTGGTCCCAGCTCCAGGTACCGAGGAGATGAAAACAGCGGCTCCGCCAACGCAGTCAGCTAATCCCTGCACTGTCGCCATCAGGGAGTTGAGCCAGGTTTGCTGCTGTTGCAGCCTCTGGGCAATACCCGGGATGGCTTTCAAGCCTGCAAGGTCCGGCGTGTCCATGGCCTTGCAAACTGTTACGATCATGGACCCTTGGACCGGCTGAGGCAGTAGATGGAATACTGTGGGAACCCACAAAAAGCGTCACAGCCGGGAGGCGGCACTGAAGAGACTCTGGAGAAGACTTCACCACTGGAAGCCCGAGGTCCCCCCAGGAGGAGCCCGTAGGAACCCGGGCCTCTTGGACTTAGGCGGGAATCTATGCGACCAAGCATCCGGGCAGCATCGCACCATGCATTATTGTGCTTTTTGCATGCATTAAGGCATTTTTCGCATGCAAAAATGCCTTAATGCATACGAAAACGCCATAATGTGAGTTGGAAAATAACCCTCATAGTTTGAAAATCTGTTCTAGAGAACAGACGAATGACTCAGTTGTAACCTGGAATCTTAATATCTTGTCCCATGATGGCAAGTTGACAGATGGCGCAGGCACCACATGAAAAAGATCCCATTTAGGAAATATTTGAAAATTGATTTGATGGAATTGAGACATCCGATTTGACTATCCAGTCCCGAATATTTTTTCCCGTGGTATACATTAGAACTGGAGGTGCATCAAAAATAGGGTGCCACTGTAAAAGATTCCAATGTTTAAAAATAATGGAAGAAATAGTAGAAGACAGATGAGTGTACCGTAACACACACATTCATTTGTTTTCTTCTGAATGTGTTGAATTGAGTAAAAGCCATGGGGTAGATTTTAAAAATTTGCACGATCGCGTACTTTTGTTTGCGCACTAGGCGCGATCAAAAGTACGCTGGATTTTATAAGTTACGCGCGTAGCCGCTCGTATCTTATAAAATCCGGGGTCGGCACGCACAAGGGGGTGCACATTTGTGCAACCTGTGCGCGCTGAGCCCAGCGCACGCTGCCTGTTCCCGCCGAGGCCGCTCCGATTTCGGAGAGGCCTCGGAAGGAACTTTCCTTCGCCCTCCCTTCCCCTACCTAACCCACCCCCTCGGCCCTATCTAAACCCCCCCTTACCTTTGTTGGCAGATTTACGCCTGCTAAAAGCAGATGTAAATCTGCGCGTGCCAGCGGGCTGCTGGCGCACCATCACCTGACCTGGGGGCTGGTCCGGAGGCCTCAACCACACCCCTGGGCCGGCACCACGCCCCCGGGCCTGCCCCCGAAATGCCGCGTCACGCCCCCAAAACGCCACGTAGTTTCGGGAACGCCCCCGACACGCCCCCTCCCCGCCCCTTTTACAAAGCCCCAGGACTTACACGCATCCCGGGGCTCTGCACACGCCGATGGCCTTTGCAAAATAGGAGCACCGGTGCGCGAGGGCCCTGCGCGCATAAATCCGGCCGGATTTACACGCGCAGGGCATTTAAAATCCGCCCCCATGTGCATTCAGCATTATATGCCCACTTATGTACTTTCCTAGTACTACAAAGAGGATATTTATTTTATTTATTTATTTATAACTTTTATATACCGAGGTTCAATTAACAGAATTAATTATCACATCGGTTTACATTACAACCAGCAAACTAACATTGACAGAGTCTTGTCTTACATTGAACAAGGTGGAGAAACCTGGATTGAACAAAACAAGGGGGAAACTAGAGCCAGAATCTTAACTTACTTTGAGCAGGGTGGAGACAACTTATCTAACCATCATTTGTGTGAAAGCAAAGTATAACCTTGGTGAGATGAACTAGAAGGGAGAAAAGAATTGGAGGGGCGGGGTTGATTAGGATACCCACTAGAAAGCAATCTGGAACTCAGATCTTGGGCTTGCTTTATGAATTCCTCTTTAGTGGAAAAGTGCGACCGGTGCCCCGTTGACCAGCTGACCTGTCTGACGAAACACCAAAGGCTCCTGCCTATTATCCGCTTCTCCCTCTCTACTCTATCTCCCTGTCTTTCTGTCCCCCTTCCTTCCCCTGTGCTTCCTGTCTCACCTGATTGCTGTCTCTTTCTTTTCTTTGTTTTTTTCTCTGTTGCAGATGCTGTCCCACAATGCCCCGAGGAACCCGGAAGACCAACTGCACTCCTCCCCCTTGACTGACACTTCTGACATCACTAACGTCAAAAAGCGCACCAAGAGGGGGGATTTAAATTGCAGGAAGGGAGCTGAGGAAGAAGTGCGACCGGCACCCCGCAGACCAGCTGACCTGCCTGACGAAACACCGAAGGCTCCTGCCTATTATCCGCTCTCCCTCTCTATCTCCCTGTCTTTCTGTCCCCTTCCTTTCCCTGTGCTTCCTGTCTCACCTGATCGCTGTCTCTTTCTTTTCTTTGTTTTTTCTCTGTTGCAGACACCAATCCACGATGCCCCGAGGAACCCGGAAGACCAACCGCGCTCCTCCCTCTTGGCTGACGCTTCTGATGTCACCGACATCGAAAAGCATGCTAAGAGGGGGGATTTAAATTGCAGGAAGGGAGCTAGAGGCACTGTGTGCTGGCGTCACGCTCCAAAGGGGCGCAACAAAGGGGTATGCCCCTTTGTACGCCTCTTCATACACCCTGGAGGAACCAAGAACAAACATACATTCCACAAGCCAAAACCCGTCAACTTGGAACATGGACAAGGACGGTGAAGTATCAACTAAACATCCAATCATGGTCTGCCTGAATAAAGGTAAATATGGAAAAAAAATTATTATTTAAAGAATGGATTTAGACATATAACAAAAGAGGTAAAAAAAAAAAATCACAAAATAACCTTATACAGATAAAAAAAAGGCACCTAGTGCTAAAAACTCAGCCATAAATAACATACTAATGTTAACATTCCTCTTAGTAAATGCACAATCAGTCACAAAAAAATTCCCAATTTACTATATGACAATAAACCAAACTTTATTACAATAACTGAATCACGGTTAAAAAAAATCAGACCTAGCTCTAAAATATCAAATAGCACATAGAAATTATGAGGTGTTTTCAGTACTAGAATAAATAAGGGTGGAGGCGGGCTCTTACTAATCACTGAGAAAACATTCAAATGTAAACTAATCCCAATAACAACCCCCCCAAATCATGAAATTGCCATTTTTGATACTTCCAATTTACAAATCTGCCTTATCTACTGCCCACCAAGCCTCCTAGAACTAAATATGTCACCACTAATTGAGTTTCTATCAACACACTTAAACATATCTAAGCCTACCATAGTGCTAGGAGATTTTAATCTTCACATGGATGTCCACCCTTTATCAAATACTTGCCAGACACTAATAGACACCAGGACAGCATTAGGTTTCTCACTAATAACAGACAAACCAACACACAAAGCTGGACACTCTCTCGACCTCACTTTCATAAACCACAACTGTTTAGAACATGTTAAAACTAATTACACACAAATTCCCTGGTCAGACCACTTCCTTATTCATTCCAACACCAAATTCCTTAAACCACAAATCATACTAAATCATAAACCAATAGAATTTAAGTATCGGCCACATTATAACATTGAAAAACTAATAGACAAACTAGAGGAAAAACTAACAGATATTGACTACAAAGACTGTAATGCCGCTACGGAAACATGGTTAGACTCAACCAAAGAAATAGCTGATGAAAAAAAACCCATCAAATCAATATGTAAAAAAGAATCCAAACAAAATAACCCCCGGCATAATGAAAAAATAAAAGATGCAAAAAGAACTCTCAGGAAAATAGAAAAAAGATGGAGAAAACTCAAAACAACTGAAACCCTAACTAAATACAGAAAACAACTAGCTTATTACAAACAACAAATCTTTAATGCGAAGAAAGAATACTACAGCAGTAAAATAGAAAAATTTGCTAACACCTAAGAACCTTATTCTCCATAGTATCAAACCTCATCAATGACAAACAAGAATCACCTCAAAACTTACCAGAATCAAAATGCAGTGAAATAGTCAAATTCTTCAGTGACAAAATTATGAACTTAAGATCCAAATTGCCAAACACCACCAAACAAGAAATTAAAATGCAAAAAAGAGACGTCAACTAATGGTCATCATTCATCAAAATATCAGAGCTGGAAGTAGAATCCATGCTAAAAAACCTAAACCCAGTTCCACACAAAAACGACTCAATATCAACACTTGACTTAAAAAAAACAGCTAACACCAGTCTCCCCAACACTAGCTAGGATCATAAACCTATCCCTAGAAGAAGGAAAAATGCCAGATATAATAAAAGGGGCAATTATAAAACCAATCATAAAGAAAAAAAACAGTGGCCCCATGATCCTGAACAACTACCGCTCAGTCTCAAATCTTCCCTTAATAGCTAAATTAATAGAAAAAACAGTACAGAAACAGCTAGCTGAACACCTAGACAATAACAACATACTATATCCATCACAACATGGATTTCGCAAGCAATTCAGCACTGAGACACTACTACTCTCCCTAACAGATAACATTCTAAGAGGTTTTGATAGTGGAAGAGGAACATCGGTAAATAAAAATTAAAAATAAATAAATAATAAATAAATAAATAAACGAAAAGACTAGAAGAAATTGAACTACACAGCAAAACAATAAACTGGTTTAGTTCATACCTAAACAATAGATTATTTCAAGTCCAGATCAACAACTGCTAAACCGAATGGAACTTGTGATTAATATTGAAAAAGCTAAATTTCTACACTTAGAACAAAAAAAATCAAAATCATCCAAACTACAATAATACTCAAAAACAACCAGAAAAGCAAACTAGCTGAAAAAGTACGGAACCTTGGAATAGTAATAGATCCAGAAATCAATCTAAAACAACACATTTCGCTAAAAGTAAAAGAAGGCTATGCAAAACTCATGACCTCAGAAAACTAAAACCACTACTAATACCTGCAGATTTTAGAACAGTACTTCAGGCACTGGTTTTCTCCAGCACTGACTACTGTAATGCTCTTTTACTAGGACTCCCAAATACAACACTAAGACCACTTCAAATACTACAAAACACAGCAACTAGAATACTAACCGGAAAAAGAAGGAGGGACCATATAACTGAAACTCTAGCTGAATTGCATTGGCTATCTATTGAACACAGAATAAAATACAAAGCCTTATGTATCATAAACTAATACATGATGAAAAATCAGACTGGCTAAACACAGCACTTCGAGTTCACGTCCCACACAGAAAGCTTTGTTCAACAAACAAAGCTCTCTTAACCATTCCTTCAATAAAGACAGCGAGATTAACACAAGTCAGAGAAAGGGCCTAACTTTAGCAGGCCCCACTTTATGGAACACTATGCCTCTAGAGATCAGACTACAAAGAGATCTCAAAACCTTTAAGAAAAGTTTAAAAACATGGCTTCTCAACAAGCTTTTTCTAAAGAGAACGGAGAATAGAAAATATACAGGAAAGGCAGAAGAGCACCAACACTCACAACCTACGTAATTATATAACACAGAGAATATGAATTTTTACCTGTAAATAGTACCAGACAGGTACAGTTGGTCATGAACTACATTACTAATAAATCGATTGTTTTTGTATTATGATATATTGTAGCCGAATCTTTTGGCACCTGTTAGAATGTACGATAGTACCATTCACCAACCTTAATTTATGTGTCTAGATGTAAACCGTTGCGATGGTATTTAACTTAGTGACAGTATATAGAAAAGTTTTCAAATAAATAAATAAACAAATAAATAAATAAATAAATAGAAATGCTTCGTAATCTTAGACATTGTCCTATTGGCAAATTATACCATAGATGGAAGGGATGGAAACTAGAAAATGTAACAATGTATTTCTCTCCATGGGTTTATGGTAAATAGTGATATGTAGTGTTTGTTAATGTTTTGTAATTTGGACATCCGGGTAAGAAGGAAAAGAGGTCACCTCTGACACTTCCTAGTACACTCCTCTCCAGTTTCCAGAACCTATTTCATCAATTTCAGGATTTCCACGAACTTCTCACCTAAAATCCTCAGAAACACTAGTAATTTTATCTGCACCATAATATTAGTCTTTAATATTCATTTCATAAAGAATAATCACTTTCTATCTTTAAAACAGGGTTTAACAACACATAACTTAAATGTTGATCAACCTCTTTTAATTCAGAAAGGCTACATGTTTACACATTTCCAAAAGAGAGGTGATTTCTGCATGTCCAGGCTTCCAGTTGTACCTGATTTCAACCAGCTGGGGCAATGCAACTAAATAAATGCCCTATCGCAAGTTGCAATTAGGTGGGCTATAAGAGAATTCTGAGAATTGTAATAGTCTTTTGACTATGATTCAGCAGCTCTAGATTTTTTTTTCTTGAGATTATAGGCAGGCCTCATAGTGAAATGATTCCCTGGGAAAACTGAAACTAACATTTAATTTGCAGCAGCCAGAGGGTTCCAAGGAAACACAGCAGCATAAAGTTTTCTTTGGGAGCTTATATAGAGAGGCACTCTGAAAGCCCTTACCTGAGAAAGTGTGTTATTAGCCAGAGGGAAAGAAAATTGAAAAGAAGCAAGAATAGGCTCTAGTGACAGAAGCAGCAGCTGTCCATGTGAGAGAGTTGAGAGATACATTTCTGCAATCAACTGAGAAAAAGGAACCATGTGAATGCAAAGCAAAGGAGACAGAGGAATGCTGGGAGA
Organism: Rhinatrema bivittatum; assembly: GCF_901001135.1. NCBI lineage: Eukaryota > Metazoa > Chordata > Amphibia > Gymnophiona > Rhinatrematidae > Rhinatrema > Rhinatrema bivittatum. The sequence goes on from NC_042616.1 coordinate 749,825,130, forward strand.
GTCTACAGGCGTGAGATAAAGAACCAAGTGAATGCGTGAAAAGAAATACATTTGCTGGGAATGTGTGTCCTGAGTCAGATCTGTAAAAGATAAAGAGGTCTGCGAGGCGAAAGTAAGATGAACAAGTTTGAAAGGATAGAATAAAAACTGAGACTGCCAAGCCTGAGAAGGTGTGTAAAATGTCTTTTTGGAGAGAAATTACAGGAATAAACAGTTAAAATTCCACAAGTGAGATCCTGGAAAGAGAAGGTGTTTTAGAGAAACAAACTTTGTGAGGCAGAGGAACCTAAAGGAGGTCTGGAAGGAATAATCCCTTCGACCCAAGAGCGTTAAATAAGTGCTGTGAGACTCATTGCTCCTGTAATGCAGAAAAATGTGCAGCACATGAGAAAATAAATCCATTGTGAGGTACTCATAAGAGCAACTGTCCAGTGGCTAAGGAGCTAATGCAGCTTTTGAATAAGATGATGGGGGAAAGCCGACAGTTGCTCAGAAGCGCATGGTTCAGAATGATGTGTCTTTGAGGGATACTAAGAGAAAAGGGAAAACAGGGCATCTCAGTAGAGAGGTTACAACATACAGTAACATAAAGATTCTAAATTACCCTTGTTAACTGATGAGAAGGTTATTAATACAACAAAATACATACTTTGAATTGTCTGTATACAAATGCTAGACGTCTAAAACATAAGAAGGAAGAGTTAGAGTGTATAGCACTAGATGAAGAGGTAAATATAATTGGCATCTCAGAGACCTGGTAGAGGGAGGATGGATAACCAATGGGACACTGTGATACTAGGGTGCAAATTATGTCAAAATGATAGGATTAAAGAGGGCATTGAGTCAAACACGATAAATGTTCTGCATGAAACAAAATGCAGTGTTGAAACTTTATTGCGGCTATTTCTTGGGAAAGTTTAGATTTCCAGGGCACATAAACTTATTTTTAAGCTTGGGGGCATGCATCCGGCTAGAACTTGTCCATTACATGACTCTCTATCCCAGTGGTGTATCCTTTGTATGGGGAGGCAACTCTAACTTATGGCCCAAGCGATGGTATGTCGGCTTTCCCCCATCATCTTATTCAAAAGCTGCATTATCTCCTTAGCCATTGTACAGTTGCACTTATGAGACCTCACAATGGATTTATTTTCTCATATCCTGCACATATGGTCAAGATGTTGAGACTGACAGTGAAATGCTAAGATAACCAAAGGGACACTGTGATACTAGGGTGCAAATTATGTCAAAATGATAGAATTAAAGAGGGCATTGAGTCAAACACAATAAATGTTCTGCAGGAAACAAAATGCAGTGTTGAAACTTTATTGCAGCTATTTCTTGGCGAAGTTTAGATTTCCAGGGCAAATAAACTTATTTTTAAGCTTGGGGGCAGCTACAAAAGTACAAAGTATGCAAGAGGTGTGGTCATTGTTAAAAAATACCATCCTAGAAGCACAATCCAAATGTATTCCACACATTAAGAAAGGTGGAAAGCAGGCAAAACGATTACCGGCATGGTTAAAAGGGGAGGTGAAAGAAGCTATTTTAGCCAAAAGATCTTCATTCAAAAATTGGAAGAAGGATCCAACAGAGGAAAATAGGATAATGCATAAATGTTGGCAAGTTAAATGTAAGACATTGATAAGACAAGCTAAGAGAGAATTTGAAAAGAAGTTGGCCGTAGAGGCAAAAACTCACAGTAAAAACTTTTTAAAATATATCCGAAGCAGAAAGCCTGTGAGGGAGTCAGTTGGACCGTTAGATGATCGAGGGGTTAAAAGGGCACTTAGAGAAGATAAGGCCATCATGGAAAGATTAAATGATTTATTTTCTTCGGTGTTTACTGAAGAGGATGTTGGGGAGGTAAACGTACTGGAGAAGGTTTTCATGGGTAATGATTCAGATGGACTGAACCAAATCACGGTTAACCTAGAAGATGTGGTAGACCTGATTGATAAACTGAAGAGTAGTAAATCACCTAGACCAGATGGTAAACACCCCAGAGTTCTGAAGGAACTAAAAAATGAAATTTCAGACCTATTAGTAAAAATTTGTAACCTATCATTAAAATCATCCATTGTACCTGAAGACTGGAGGATAGCTAATGTAACCCCCATATTTAAAAAGGGCTGCAGGGGAGATCCGGGAAATTACAGATCGGTTAGCCTGACTTCAGTGCCAGGAAAAATAGTGGAAAGTGTTCTAAACATCAAAATCACAGAACATATAGAAAGACACGGTTTAATGGAACAAAGTCAGCATGGCTTTACCCAAGGCAAGTCTTGCCTCACAAATCTGCTTCACTTTTTTGAAGGAGTTAATAAACATGTGGATAAAGGTAAACCGGTAGATGTAGTGTACTTGGATTTTCAGAAGGCATTTGACAAAGTTCCACTGGGAGGCTTCTAGGAAAAGTAAAAAGTCATGGGATAGGTTGTGATGTCCTTTCGTGGATTACAAACTGGCTAAAAGACAGGAAACAGAGAGTAGGATTAAATGGACAATTTTCTCAATGGAAGGGAGTGGGCAGTGAAGTGCCTCAGGGATATGTATTGGGACCCTTACTTTTCAATATATTTATAAATGATCTGGAAAGAAATACGATGAGTGAGATAATCAAATTTGCAGATGATACAAAATTGTTCAGAGTAGTTAAATCACAAGTAGATTGTGATAAATTGCAGGAAGACCTTGTGAGGCTGGAAAATTGGGCATCTAAATGGCAGATGAAATTTAATGTGGACAAGTGCAAGGTGATGCATATAGGAAAAATAACCCATACTACAGTTACACAATGTTAGGTTCCATATTAGGTGCTACTATCAAAGAAAGAGATCTAGGTGTCATAGTGGATAACACATTGAAATCATCAGTTCAGTGTGCTGCAGCAGTCAAAAAAGCAAATAGAATGTTGGGAATTATTAGAAAGGGAATGGTGAATAAAATGGAAAATGTCATAATGCCTCTGTATCGCTCCATGGTGAGACCGCACCTTGAATATTGTGTACAATTCTGGTCGCCGCATCTCAAAAATGATATAATTGTGATGGAGAAGGTACAGAGAAGGGCTACCAAAATGATAAAGGGAATGGAACAGCTCCCCTATGAGGAAAGACTAAAGAGGTTAGGACTGTTCAGCTTGGAGAAGAGATGGCTGAGGGGGGGATATGATAGAGGTGTTTAAAATCATGAGAGGTCTAGAACGGGTAGATGTGAATCATTTTTTTACTCTTTCGGATAATAGAAAGACTAGGGGCACTCCATGAAGTTAGCATGTGGCACATTTAAAACTAATCAGAGAAAGTTCTTTTTCACTCAACGCACAATTAAACTCTGGAATTTGTTGCCAGAGGATGTGGTTAGTGCAGTTAGCATAGCTGTGTTTAAAAAATGGATTGGATAAGTTCTTGGACGAGAAGTCCATTACCTGCTATTAATTACCTGCTATTACTAGCAACGGTAATTAATTATCTGCTATTACTAGCAACGGTAACATGGAATAAACTTAGTTTTTGGGTATTAGCCAGGTTCTTATGGCCTGGATTGGCCACTGTTGGAAACAGGATGCTGGGCTTGATGGACCCTTGGTCTGACCCAGTATGGCATGTTCTTATGTTCTTATGTTCTTATGTTCTCCATGTGTGGTTGTAGCTGTGGGATCTCAAGGGGTTAGATGCTGGGACAAACCAGGCAGGACAAGGACATATTCAATTAAATGTTTAATGATTCTTTAACAATTAAATTAAAGCACATTTTTCCATAAATGTGAAGTTACAGCTCACTGATGCAGAAAAATATTTTTTCTCTTCTGGGTAGGTGTCCTTTATCTCAGGTATATAGATAAAGCTTCCCATGGTGATTTTAATATGCAGAAAGTGGGCAAACAGTGGGCAAACAGGAATCCTATTGGAGAGGAACCCTCAGACATGAAAAAAGTCCTACCTCAGTCCAGATTATTCATAGTCACCCATGTTCTGGTCCCACAATCTCTGTCCATACTGCTCGGTCTTGGTTTTGGTGACTTCTCATGCAGGAAAAGCTCTAGGAGGTGGGAAATAGACTATCCTAGCCCTGGAATCCTTGTGTGGAGGAGTGGGTCAAAATGTTCCCCACAAAAAATATCTGAATACTTGCTTTCTGTAAAAATCTCTCGGTGACTGCTGCTTCACTGTCACTAGTTGAGATGTGATTATTGGCCCGCCACAGGAATTTTTGTTTTCTCGTGGTTCGGGTTGATTTTATTTCGTCTGCCCCCCGAAACGAAGCCTGAAACTTGGGGGAACAGATGGGGGGGGGGGGGGTTTAAAAAAAATAAAAAACCCAAACCCACCCCAACCCTTCAAATGTAATTAATTGCAACCCCCCACCCTCCCGACCCCCCAAGACTTGTCTGACCAACACCCCAAGACTTACCAAAAGTCCCTGGTGGTCCAGCGGGGGTCCCAGAGTGATCTCCCGCTCTCAGGCTGTCGGCTGCCAGTAATCAAAATGGTGCTGATGGCCTATTGCCCTTACCGTGTGACAGGGGCTATCGGTGCCATTGGCTGGCCTCTGTCTCATGGTAGGAGCAATGGATGGCCGGTGCCATAAGGGGTAAAAATAGCACATCAAAAACGCGAGTCCAAACGGGGGCTAACGGTGTGCACGGCCAAGCACACCATTCTGTATTGGCCTGCTAGTGAGTAGAGTGAGGCTCATAGGTCTTCAGCCCTTTCATAGGAGTTCCCAAAAATATCTGGCAAAAATCTATCTCACTTCAATTAATTAGGGGACAACCTTCTTACAGCATGTGCACAGGGAGTACTCTCCTCCAAACTCCATTTCCTGATGAGGCAGGGAGGCCTCACTAGGGAGTAGAAAAACTGCATCTTCACTTCTCTGAGGTTAACACAAAATTACCCTACAACAAACTAAAATGCTTCACTAAATAGGATCAGGCAACCAATCCCAGCCCTCCAGGTTGAGAGGGGCTGAAGAGAATGAAAGGCTCACAATGATGGAGGTACTAAGCAGGGACCTAGAGCCATCTAGTGGCTGACCCAAGGGGTTGCCACATTGTGGGTAGAAATTCCAGGGGAAAAGGGGATATATTACTGTCCACCTGGCTAGAATGAACAGACAGTCAATGATATGCTAAAAGAAATAGGAAAAAATGTCTGTATGCCAATGCCAGAAGTCTAAGTAAGATGGGAGAGTTAGAGTGTATAGCAGTAAATGATAAAATTGACATAATTTGCATCACAGAGACTTGGTGGAAGGAGGATAACCAATGGGACAGTGCTATATCAGGGTACAAATTATATCGCAATGATAGGGAGGATCAACTTGGTGGGGGTGTAGCACTTTATGTCCGGGAGGGTATAGAGTCCAACAGGATAAAGATCATACAAGAGACTAAATGCTCAGTAGAATCTGAATGGATAGAAATCCCATGTGTGTTGGGTAAGAGTATAGTGATAGGAGTATACTACCGTCCACCTGGACAAAATGTTCAGATAGATGATGAAATGCTAAGAGAAATCAGGGAAGCTAACCAATTTGGCAGTGCAATAATAATGGAAGATTTTAATTACCCCAATATTGACTGGGTAAATGTAACATTAGGGCTTGCTAGAGACATAAAGTTCCTGGATGTAATAAATGACTGCTTCATGGAGCAATTGGTTCAGGAACCAACAAGAAAGGGAGCTATTTTAGATTTAATTCTTAGTGGAACGTGGGATTTGGTGAGAGAGGTAATGGTGGTGGGGCCACTTGGGAATAGTAATCATAACATGATCAAATTTAAACTAATAACTGGAAGGGGGACAATAAGTAACTCTACAGCTCTAACACTAAATTTTCAAAAGGGAAACTTTGATAAATGAGGAAAATAGTTAGAAAAAAAACTGAAAGGTGCAGCTGCAAAGGTTAAAAGTGTTCAACCGGCATGGACATTGTTTAAATCTTTCATCCACAAACCTCAAAATAACTTCTCTCCAACCAGAACAAACAATCCCTCCTCCTCCCACATAATGATACTTTCTGGACTTGAAATGTTTAACCTCTGTTTAATATGCACATTGTTATACTTTTTCCACAATTGTTAAGAGAAGGCATTTGACAATTTAAATTTTGTAAACCGTTATGATGGCTTTACCAAATGACGGTATATAAAACTCAACAAATAAATAAATAAACAAATAAATAAAAATACAATCCTAGAGGTGCAGTCCATATGTATTCCATACATTAAGAAAGGTGGAAGGAAGGCAAAATGATTACCGTTATGGTTAAAAGGTGGGGTGAAAGAAGCTATTTTAGCCAAAAAATAATCCTTCAAAAATTGGAAGAAGGATCCATCTGAAGAAAATAGGAAAAAACATAAGCATTGTCAAGTTAAGTGTAAAACATTGATTTATTTATTTATTGATTTATTTATTTGTTTTTATATACCGACATTCGATATGGAATATCACATCGGTTTACAGAGTAACTCATGGAATAATATGACAACGGTGTCTTATTATTTTTACATAGTAACAGAATAGCTTATTTAACAATTTGGAACTCTCGTTTGATATACAATGTAACAGAGTAACTTATTTAACAATTTGGAACTCTTGTTTGATATACACAGAATGAATGAGATGATGAGATAGGAGTATCTTATTCTTCTTGAGAGGGCAACTAATCAACACTTGGCAGTTTAGACTCGAATAAGGACTCAGTGACTGAGAAAAAGGTCATGTCTAAACATGCAGGTGCTCCTCCTCCTTCCTGCCCACATGGCCCCGGAAGAAAAATGTTGCCGGAGCCACGCGGGCAGGAAAGAAGAGGAGCCACGCGGGCAGGAAAGAAGAGGAGCCACGCGGGCAGGAAAGAAGAGGAGCATCAGCCACGTGCAGAAGAGGAGCAGCGCGGCCCAAGAAGACCTGGGCCGCTGCAGGGCCCATCCTGTGGCAACCCATAAAGAAGAGGTCCAGAGGTGAGAGAGAGGCTGAGGGCCTGTAGAGTGTGTATGTGTGTGTGTGTGTATGAGATGAGTTGAGAGATTGTGTGTGAGAGTGAGTTGAGAGACTGTGTGTGGGAGTGAAGACCTGAATGTTTGCAGAGAAAGCATGTGAGAGCCTCTGTGTGTGTGAGAGAGTCAGCATGTGACAGTAAGAGCCTGTGCTTGAGCAAGACAGCATGTGGGAGTGAGAGAGAGCCTGTGTGAGTCAGAGTCAGACAGCATGTGCCAGTGAGAGACTGTGTGTATGAATGATTGTATGAGAGAGAGCATGTGAGAGTGAGAGCCTGTGTGTGTGTGTGTGTGTGTGTGTGTGTGTGTGAGAGAGAGAGAGAGAGAGAGAGAAAGCATGTGAGAATGAGAACCTGACTGTGTGTTTGAGGGAAGAAGACAGATGGAGAGAAAAGAAATGGAAAAGAAGACAATATAAAAGGAATTGGCAAAAAAATAAGGAGGGAAGGTGGGGAAAAAAAAGCCTGTGACCAACCGATTAGAAAACTAAGATCAGACAGCAGATGTAAAAAAAAAAATAAATTACTTTTTACTGATTGACACATATAATCTTTGGGAATGTGCAAGAGTAGCACGTTCTCTATGCGGATCTCACAATGTATGAGATCAGCATGGAGGAACTGGAAGCCCACAGGGCCTGCACAGAGGAGGCAGCAGAATGGGCTTCAGTGCCAGTAGCCCCGGCCCTGCCGGCCCACTCCGTGCCCATTTTTTCAAGCCCCGGGATATACACGCATCCGGTGGCTTGCGCGCATCGCCGGGCCTATGCAAAATAGGCTTGGCGCGTGCAGGAGGGCTTTAAAAGGGTTACACGCATATATTATGCATCTAACCCTTTTAAAATCTGCCCCACAGCTTTTTGAGAATCTTGCATATCTAGAGGACTGATATGAACTTGGTTAGCGAAATGCCCAGCATCAGTAATGGTAACTATATGCATCAGGGATATGGGTGAGATAAAGAGGACTTTCCAAGAAGTAGAGGGAACAAAGAACAATGATATAGTATTAGAACTGCACAGATTAACAGTTTGCACATAGCTGCAGTAGAAGAAAAAATGTATAAAGCCCAAGATGAGGATTAATGGAAATTTGTAAGCTACTGCACCACAAAATACCTTACCACTTCACATAAGTATTATTATGAGAGAGAGAGAGAGAGAGAGAGAAGCTATCTACAAGGACATCCTAATAGTTAAGTATTTATATCTCTATAGGAGGGCCACCTGATAGGTCGAGGTGAGATGTTAGTTGTGGTTTAGAGTTTAGGGTCCTGTTTCGCATTTAGAGTGAGACATACGAACAGCACAGTACACCTTGGTGAAGATTTGATTTCATTTGGAGTGAGGAAAGTCTCACAAAGATAAAACTTCTACTATGTTTTCTCACCCTAGCTGTTCTGTTCGTATGTCTCACTCTACATGCGAAACAGGCCTCTAAACCCTAAACCACTACTAACACCTCACCTTGACCTACTGGTGGCCCTCCTATAAAGATATAAATACTTAACTACTAGGAGGGCCTTGTAGATAGTCTCTCTCTCTCTCAGTCTCGCCCCAGAAATGGCCAAAAATTTATCACAAATATGGCCATTTCAGACATATCACACAGCTTAATGCCAGGGAAAAGTCCTCCCCTGATGCATTCACGCTACTACACTTTTCACATGTGTTAACACGTTATCGTGGACATTAACGCCATAACACATTTTGATAAATGATCCTATTACTCTGTTGGAAAGTACTGTGGGCTGGCTACATGGAGCAGCCTGTCAGAAAAGCTTTCCCCAGGAAGAGAATTACTAATCGATTACCTGTTATTGCTTTTTCATATTATATTCTATCACTGCCTAGAATAAACAGAATAATTTTAAAAAGGGATTGAATCCAGAGTTTTTCTCTTCCTTCCTTCTGGTGTATTGTTAGCCAGAATGCTGTGACATTCGGAGAGGAAAAGCACTTTGAAGGTTCAGCTAAAAGCAGGCAGCCTCTGTGATACCCCAGCAGGGCAGCTGACAGAGGCTATAAATTCTAAAAGAACAGTTTTCAAGAAATGGAAAAAGGATCTGAATGAAGAAAACAGGAAACAGCATAAGCATTGATAAGGAAGGCAAAGAGAGAATTTGGAAAGAAGCTTTCTGTGGAAACAAAAACTCATAATAAAAACTTTTTCAGGTACATTTGAGGTTATTTATTTATTATTTATTTAAAAACTCTTCTATACCGTTGATAAGTTAGTTCACCATCACAACGGTTTACAAAAAGGTACAAAAAAGAAATTAAAGTTAATTGGTATAGATAACAAATTATACATGTGCCATCATTGAATGGTAACATATTTTCCATAAGAGAACTATGTGTTAATTAAAGCTTATATGTTGGTTGAAAAACTGCTATATGGTTCAAATCTAACGTTAATACTCTAGTATGCAATTGGAGATATTAAAGAAAAAAATTGATTACTTGGTGCTTACTTAGCTTTCATTTGTTTTCCTCCTTCTCTTCATAAAAAGCCTGTTTAAAAAGCCAGGTTTTTAGACTTACTTTGAATAGTTTCAAATTTCTCTGTAGTCTTATTTCTAGTGGCATGGAGTTCCATAGTATGGGTCCAGCCAGCGACAGGACTCTCTCCCTTACTTGAGTGAGGCATGCTGATTTAACAGATGGAACAGTCAGCAGTAGGGATGTGAATCGTTTTTTGATGATTTAAAATAATCATCAAATATATTTTAAATCGTCAAAAATCGTTAAGAGTCGCGATACAATAGAAATTCCCCCGATTTATCGTGAAAAATCGTAAATCGGGGGAGAGGGGAGGGTGGGGAAAACCGGCACACCAAAAAAACCCCTAAACCCACCCCGACCCTATAAAATGAATCCCTTACCTTCCCCCACTCTCCCAACCCCCCCCCCCAAAGCTTTTACGAGTACCTGGTGGTCCAGTGGGGCACAGGGACCGATCTCCCGCTCTCGGTCCATTGGTGCCATTTTGGCTGCCACTCAAAAATGGCGCCGATGGCCCGATAAAAAAAAAACCCACCCGACCATTTAAAAATGACCCCTTAGCTTCCCCCACCCTCCCGTTCCCCCCAAAACATTTTAAAATTACCTGGTGGTCTAGTGGTGGTCCTGGGAGCGATCTCCCGTTCTCAGGCCGTCGGATGCCACTCATAAAGATGGCGCCGATGGCCCTTTGCCCTTACCATATGACAGGGTATCAGTGCCATTGGCCGGCCCCTGTCACATGGTAGGAGCACTGGCTGGCCGGCGCCATCTTTAAAGATGGCCGCCACCGTATTTAAAGATGGCCACCGCCATCTTTAAAGATGGCAGCCGCCGTCGTAAAGATGGCCGCCGGCCATCCAATGCTCCTACCATGTGACAGGAGCGGGCCAATGGTTCGGATACCCTGTCACATGGTAAAGGCAAAGGGCCATCGGTGCCATCTTTATGAGTGGCAGCCGACGGCCCGAGAACGGGAGATCGCTCCCGGGACCACCGGGAGAACGGTCCCCGCGCCCCCACTGGACCACCAGGTACTCGTAAAAAGCTTTGGGGGGGGGGGTTCGGGAGGGTTTGGGAAGGTAAGGGGTTAATTTTAAAGGGTCGGGCCTCACTAAAAAAAAAAATAACGATGTGAATCGGAACCAATTCTGATTCACATCACCCAAGATCAGATTTTTTCCCCCCTCTAGCCCCCCTCTAGTCGTTAAGACGATCGGGCACACGATTCACATCTCTAGTCAGCAGTGCCTTATTAGCTGATCTCAGATTTCTGTGTGGTACATGTACGCGAAGTGCTGTGTTAAGCCAGTCCGCCTTTTCGTCATGGATTAGTTTATGAATTATACACAGTGCTTTGTATTGTATTCTTTGTTCAATAGGTAGCCAGTGTAGTTCAGCAAATGTTCCTGAAATGTGGTTTCTTTTCTTTTTGCCTGTCAATATTCTAGCAGCGGAATTTAGCAGTATTTGGAGTGGTTTAATGGTAACTTGAGGTAATCCTAATAGCAGGGAGTTACAGTAGTCTATGCTTGCGAATATCATTGCTTGTAAAACTGTGCGGAAATTAGCCAGTGTTAGTAGGGGTTTCAGTTTTCTAAGACCATTAGTTTGGCGTAACCTTCCTTTAATTTCTGTGAAATGTGTTGTTTCATGTTTAGTTCAGGGTCAATTATTACCCCTAGATCCGGTACTTTCATTGTTAAATCCACCGTTTGATTATTTTTGATTACTATTGTAGATTGGATAGGGTGTATATTTTTTTTTTGTTCCAGGTGTAAGAATTATTTTTTATCAATGTTTATCACTAGTTCCATTTGATTTAGTAGCTATTTGATTATTTCAAGATACATATTGGCCAGTTTCATTGTTTCTTCAAATGTCGTCTGTGTATATGTAGTGTATGATTCCGAGTCCCGCGAGTAGGTGGCATACTGGGAGGAGGTAAATGTTAAAGAATTAAAAGCCTGTGAGGGAGTTAGTTGGACCATTAGAAAATCAAGTGGTAAAAGGTTACTTAGGGATGACAAAGCCATAGCAGAGAGGCTAAATTAATTCTTTGCTTTGGTATTCACTGAGGAAACTGTAAGAAACCATATTCAAAGGTGATGATTCAGAGGAACTGAAACAAATCTCAGTGAAACTAGAAGATGTACTAGGGCAAATTGACAAACTAAAGAGTATCAAATCTCCTGAACCAGCCAGTATGCATCCCAGAATGCTGAAAGAACTGAGAAATGAAATTGCAGACCTGCAATTGGAAATTTGTAAACTATCAGTAACATTGACTATGGTGCTGAAGACTGGAGTTGGCCAATGTAATGCCATTTTTTAAAAAGGGATCAAGGGATGATCCAGGAAACTACAGACCAGTGAGTCTGACATCTATGCCAGGCAAAATGGTAGAAACTGTCATACAAAATAAAATTGTTGAACACATGGATAGTCATAGTTTAATGAGACACATTCAACATGGATTTAGCTAAGGAAAGCCTTGCCTTACAAATTTGCTACATATTTTTGAGGCATATAGATAAAGGTGAGCCAGTTGATCTAGTGTATCTGGATTTCCAGAAAGCATTTTACAAAGTCTCTCTTGAGAGACTTTTTAGGAAATTCAAAAGACATGGGATAGGGAGCAGTGACCTATGGTGGATTGCCAACTAGTTAAAAGATAGAAAACAGAGAGTAGGGCTAAATGATAGAATTTCCCAGTGGAGAAAGGTGAATAGTGGAGTGCCTCAGGTATCTGTTCTGGGACCACTGCTTTTCAATATATTTATAAACGACCTGGATATGGGAACAACAGGTGCTCAGATTTGCTGATTACACAAAATTATTCAAAGTTGTTAAATCATAAAAGGATTGTGAGAAATTGCAAAACGACCTTGCAAAACTGGGAGACTGGGCTTGCAAATAGCAAATGAAATTTAATGTGCACAAGTACAAAGTGATGCACTTAGGGAAGAGTAACCCAAATTATGGCTACACAATGCAGGATTCCCATTAGGAGTCACTACTCAGGAAAAGGGTCTAGATGTCATTGTTGAAAATACATTGAAATCTTGAAAATATGTTAAAAATATGTTGTCTTTGTTGAAAATACATTGAAATCTGTACAGTCTGCATCACTAGCCAAGAAAACAAGTAGAATGCTAGGGATTATTAGGAAAGGATTGGAGAATAAAACAGAGAAAATCATAAGGCCTCTGTATCACTCTATGATGTGATCATACCTTGAGTACTGTGTGCAGTTCTGGTCATCACATCTCAAAAAAGAAATAGAATTATAAAAGGTACAGAGAAGGGTGACCAAAATGATAAAGGGGGTGGAACAATTCTCCTAGGAAGAAAGGCTAAAGAGGTTAGGACTCTTCAGCTTGGAGAAGAGACGGCTGAGGGGAGATATGATAGAGGTCTATAAAATAATGAGTTGAATGGAATGAGTAAATGTTAATCAGTTGTTTTCTCTTTCAAAAAGAACAAAGACCAGGGGACTCACAATGAAGTTACTAGGTAATACATTTATAACTAATATTTTTTTACTCAACACATAATTAAGCTCTGGAATTTGTTGCCAGAGGATGTGGTGAAATCTATTAGTGTAGCTGCATTTAAAAAAGTGTTGGATATGTTCCAAGAGAGAAAGTCCATTTTACAAATCAAAAGTGCCTGACCAAAATTTAAAAAAAAAATATTGAAATCATTTTTAAATATATAATTCAATTTTAACATATCTATATGAGCACACAGACAAAATAAAAACACAGATATGCCCAACTGTAGGCCACAGTTTCTCTAGCACACAGGCTAGCTTCCTCAGTCTAAATCTAAAACCTTTGGCATAGCAATGTGCACACAAAACATATACAGGTTAAATAAAATTTTTGTACAAAATGCATAAAATGGTTGCAACAACTTTTTCTTCAATCAGCCAAGTAGTTATCATAAAATATGTCCATTAATCATTATTAATGTAGAGTGGCAGAAATACACTGCTTATTCTTGGGATAAACAGCTTGGAATGTATCTATCCCCTGCCAGGTACTTGTGACCTGGATTGATTACTGTTGGAAACAGAATACTGAGCTTGATAGACCTTTGTCTTTCCAGTATGGCAAGTCTTATGTTAAGTACCTGAAATAAAAGATTTGACTACCTTGTGGAGAAACCACTTTTACCTAAAAAATTTGGAAGCTCTGGGGTACATTTTAAAAGACAGCATGCGCGCGAACAAAAGTACGCTGGAATTTATAAGATATGCGCACACATTTGTGCAACTTGCGCACGCCGAGACCTGCGCGCGCTGCCCGTTCCCTCCGAGGCCACTCCGAAATCAGAGCGGCCTTGGAGGGAACTTTCCTTCCACCCCCCACACCTTCCCCTCCCTTCCCCTCCCTTCCCCTACCTAACCCACCCTCCCGGCCCTATCTAGACCCCCCCCCATACCTTTATCAGAAAAGTTACTACTGCTTCCGGGCATTAGTAACTTAAGCGCGCCGGCGCAGCCGGCCCCAACACAGGCCGCTGTGTCGGGGCACTCGGCCACGCCCCCGGACCGCCCACACGCCCCCAAACACGCCCCCGATCAGAAACCACGCCCCCTGGCCACGCCACTGGCCGCCCCTTTTTGCAAGCCCCGGGACTTACTCGCATCCCAGGGCTTGCGCGCGCCACCGAACCTATGCAAAATAGGCTCGGCACGCGCAGGGGGGGTTTTAAAAGGGTTATGCGCGTACCTTGTGTGCGTAACCCTTTTAAAATCCGGCCCTCTGTGTGTGAATCAGTATTGAATATGTGTTAATAAATTCTAAAGTTATACAGGCCAAATATTCATATCTAAATGTTTAGGTAGGTTAGCTGGTTAAGACTAATCCAGCTAACCTGCGGGCCGATACAGTAAAATCGCGGGAGAGCGGGCGAGCGCCTGCTCTCCCAGCGCACGCACAGGCCACTCTCCTGTGCACGCGATTCAGTATTTTAATTTATTTAAATTAGGCTCGGCGGTAAAAAGAGGCACTAGGGACACTAGCGCGTCCCTAGCGCCTCTTTTTTCACAGGAGCGGCGGCTGTCAGCGGGTTTGACAGCCGATGCTCAATTTTGCCGGCGTCGGTTCTCGAGCCCACTGACCGCCACGGGTTCGGAAACCGGACGCCGGCAAAATTGAGCATCCGGTTTTCGACCCGCCAGCCGCAGGCCCATTTTACATTTTTTTTTTTAATTTTTTACTTTTTTAAACTTTCGGGACCTCCGACTTAATATCGCCATGATATTAAGTTGGAGGGTGCACAGAAAAGCAATTTTTACTGCTTTTCTGTGCACTTTCCCGGTGCCCCGAGAAATTAGCACCTACCTTGGCCAAGTGCTTGGCCGCACATTTTGCTTTCTGAATTGCGCGGCAATACCTAATAGGGCCATCAACATGCATTTGCATGTTGCGGGCGCTATTAGGTTCGGGGGGGTTGGACGCGCGTTTTGGACACGCTATGTACTGTACTGTGTCGGAGCGCACTGTACTGTAGCTGCATTTTAAAAAGTGTTGGATAAGTTCCAAGAGAGAAAGTCCATTTTACAAATTAAAAGTGTACTGTATCGGAGCGCACTGTACTGTATCGGCCTGTTATATAGTCCATGGCCATACTGCTGAATATCTGTGTATAAGTCATTACTTAGCCAGATAAGTTATACCCATTAAAGTTAGACATGCTCTACGGCAAGCGTAACTTATCCAATTAACTTAACCAGATAAATCAGAATATTAGCACTCTGGCTAAGTTAACTGGATAAGTAGAACTGCGCCTATCTACCCATTGGCTGCCCACAAGATATCTTTTTTATTTAGCTGGATTTATTCTTACCCAGCTAAGTGGCAACCGCTGCATATAGCTGGATATTCAACAGCTTCCATTTAGCCGGATAAGTCCCTACTTATCTGGTTAAGTAGCTCTGAATATCAGCTTCAAAGTAGTTTTGTATACCAAAAGACAGGATACAGTGCTTAACTGTGAGTCCTGTTACAGCAAGAAATCAGCACTATGGTAATAAGTTATTCTAATAGAAAGATTATCAGTAACATTAAGTATCCTGACCCATGAGCAACACACACACCAGATTGTAGAAGATTAATTGTATTAAGGGACATAGATTGTCTATGTGAATTTTGTAAGCATAGGGAGCACAAATATGACTAGGGGAAGCCTGAATGACATGGCCAAGAGGAACTGAGAGAGTCAGAATTGTAGGATCAATTTACCTTCAAAGAACTGGAAGATCACCTGCTATGGAACCCCAACAGAAAATAATTGTAAATTCATTGTTGCATGCAACTCACAGAGTAGCATAATTATTCTGATCAGAATAATTGTAGAGAAACAGAGCTCTGTTATAATCTCAATAATAAGGCTCTAAATACATTTGGAAAACATATTGAACATGCCTGCTTTGTTTGTCTGGAGGAATCAGATAACCTGGAACACAAAGTTAAAGAACTTTCAGGAAGGAATCATGTACCACAAGTCAACCCAATCTGAATGAAAAACAGCTGTGAGTTTTAAGCATTTATCTGATGTTGATGCTTGCTTCTGGCAAACTTACAATAAAAAGAATTGGAGTTAAATTCAGAAAAACTAATAGAGTACTATTATAAATGTCGTATTTGGTTTGTGTGATTTTGTGCAATTTATCTATGTTTCAACCTGTACAAAATAAATACAAGGAGTGAGAACCTAATTCAGACTTAAATCGAAAAAAAGGCGAAAGCAATACTGAGAGAAACCTGTTTAAATTATTTATTCTGTTGAACAAAATGAACCTGTGTAAAGAAAATGGAAAAGAGAACAATCTTAACATATAATGTTAGTATATGTTTCTAAATTAATGGACTTAATTTACCTGTTTCCTGAATGAGAGTCCATTTCCTTCAGGAGAATTAAATAAAATTCTTTGTTTTGCTAAATTTGTATCCTCCAACCTACCTGGAATATAATAATGTTTGTTTGTTTGTTTTTTAATTTTCTGGCATGTCAGTCTCTCTTCCCAACCTTTGGGAGCTCCATGGACTGTGTGAGTTTATCCATCCTTTAAAAGACTTTGTAGAGAGATAGGACTGCAGGGTCAATAAAAAGAGACTCTTCTCATCTATACCCCGAGAAAGGCAGCAGAGTCCACAGAGCATTCTATCCAATAAGATCACCAGCAAGGCCACTGTGCCACTTTGATTCAAATCAACAGTAGGAAGGACCCACAGCAGTATGTGTGTGTATATGCCTACCCATGCTGGGCCCACCTGCCCATTAATACTACTATTTATTTTATATGGCTATGTTTCATTTTGGCAACAGTTTGTGATATGTGTTCTTTATTTTATCCTGTTAGGAGCACTGAGGTCAATGTTCAGTTCTATTTCAGAATTAGCTGGACTAAAGGAAGGATTTGAAAATTCCAGCTGGCTATCACCTCCAAGTTCTCAGCTCAGTAGTTAGCCAGATAAAACTTAGGCCTGGATTTATCAAAATGCACTAAATATTGCATGTGATAGGAAAAGGGGCATGTTTTATGGTAATAGGTTGTTTATTGCAAAGTGTGCTATCTTAGCACTTTGCATAGTATTACTGCATACTGCGATAACTTTTTCACACTGCGGTAAGTACCACAATTGTTCCAATTCCTACCTATAACCACTGGGGGGGGAGGGGGTGAGGGAGAGAGAGAGAGAGAGAGAACCTCGCTATAAGGCCCTCATACTAGGTAGGTATTTATACCTCTATAGGAGGCCCACCTAGCTACTCGAGGTGAGGTTTAGGTATTAGTGTAGGGGTTAGGGGCTACTTTGACATGCAGAGTGTGATGTAAGAACAGAACAGTGCACTCTTGTGAAGATTTGATGACCTTCGGAGTGAGGAAACTCACCCAAAGATGAGATTTGTACAAAGTTCTCTCAACCTAGCTTGAGGAGAGCACCTGCCATTGCCACCACTGCTGCTGGCTTGGTAAGTGGGATACTGTACACTGGAGATGGATGCAAGGAAGGGAAGGGTTGCACTTCAGCCAAGGAGGAGGGCAAACTTGTTCAACCGTCTCAGAGTGAGCGGTTTTTAAAAAACAATATATTAATAGTGGGTAGGTTAATGGGGGAGAGAGGGGGGTGTGAGTGGGTGTGTTGAAGAGGGGGCTAGTTACTGAGTGGGAAGGGGTGAAATGAGAAACAGAAGAGGTTTAGAGGGTGCATGGCTGAGAGGAAAGGGGACTGAGTGGAAAGGTGAGTGAAAGAGGGGAATGAATGGGAGTAAGAGTGAGTGACTGAGAGGAAAGGGAAGGAATGGGAGGCGAGGGAATTGAAGGGAGTGAATGGGAGGGAGTGACTGAGGGGTGAGTGACTGAGAGGGAAGTGTAATGAAGCAAGGATAAAGTGTGAGTGGAAGTGGAAGTGAAGGGATGAATGACAGAGGGAAGGGAAGGTGATTGAGTGGAAGGGTGAGTGACAAAGGGAAGAGATGAGGGAGAGTGGGTTGAGTGATTAAGAGGGAAAGACTGAAAGTGAGTGAGAGGGAAGGGAAAAGAGAGGGAGGAAGTAGAAGAGGGATGTGAAAAGAAGAGATGGTAGAAAGGTGCATAAGTGTGTATGTGTGAATGAAAGTTCGTGTATATGAGAGAGAAAGGAGGAAATTTGTGTGTATCCTCCTCTCCTTTCCCCCTACTATTCTAAGGGCCAGACTTTCAAAAGCATTTATGCACTTAAAAATGTATTTTAGGGGTAATTTTCAAAAGGAGTTACGCATGTAAATGTAACTACTATTGTAGCAATTTCCAAAAGCCATTTACTGGAGTAAAGTGCACTTACACAAGTAAATCCTATGGACAATTCAATGGCATATATTATAGCAATTTTCAAAAGCCCACTTACTCAAGTAAAGTGCTTTTACTCGAGTAAAACCCTGTTTTACTCGAGTAAATGCTTTTTAAAATCAGGCCCTTTATGTGCACTTTGCCCGTGTAAGTGGGCTTTTGAAAATTGCTGCAATATATGCCATTGAATTGTCCATAGGATTTGCTTGCGTAAGTGCACTTTACATGAGTAAATCGCTTTTGAAAGTTACTACAAAAGAGCTTCCATTTATGCGAGTAACTCCTTTGAAAATTCACCTGCAAGCCGACAATCTCAGGATGACTGGAAAGGTTTCCAGGTATGAAGAGGAAAGGAATTTTTAAAATATTATCAGTTTTAATTCTTGGGTGTTTGATATGTCTGCTGTTTTGAAATATTTTATTTTATTTATTTATTTGTTTGTTTATTTTTATAGACCGAATTTCGATCTGACATATCACATCGGTTTACAGACAACATAAATGGTTCTGGAAACTTAAAAGTTTTCCTATTGTTTCATACATTAAAACTTAGAATTAACTTTAGTTGAACAAATATTAACTTTAGCTGAACAAAACAAGTTAACAAGAAATTAAATTAAAAGGTGTTAGTGGGAACTTAAATGAAATTAACATAAGCCAAGGACATTTGTCATTATAGGATTTATCATAGGAGACATTTTAGGGAAATATTTATATTTTTTTATCCTTATTCTTCTTAATTATTAGGTGGTGCTCTATTTGTCATATCTTTTGAAATATGTTTTTTATTAGTATGGTTTTCTCACTGTTATGACTGATTTCTATTTCTTGATTTTGTTTTATGAGGAATGTAATATTTCTGTTTTTGATTTATTGCACTGTATATCAGTCTGGCTTTTAGAGGTTTCGAGTCTAGTTTTTTTGTCTGCTCCTTACTATTTATACTTTATGACCTGTAACTGTGACTTAGGTGAGGTAGTCTGATAGATGGAAAAACACCTTTGAAGGTTGAAGGTTTCCTGATTTTTGTAGAGGCTGAGATCCATGATGCAAGGGGCTCCTTGGTTGATAAAAATGATGGTGCTTAAGCCTGCTAGATATTGAAATGCTTGCAGCAAGTGATGGGGATTTGATTGCTGTGTCAAGGAGCTCCAAGAGGGACCTGCCCTGCCCTGCCCTGCCACACCAAGACCCACCCTCCCTCCAGCACTTATTGTGCTCGACAACTTGTAATGTGGCCCCAGCGCAAAAAAGTTTGCCCTCCCCTGCCATAGAGCAGTCTTAAAGTTAACCAGATCAACTTATCCGGCAAATTTTATGATAGCCAGATAAATTTAGTGATGCAGCTGTTCTGCTGAATATCCCAGCTAAGTCTGTATGACAATCTTTGCCAGCTGCCTATTGGATAAAAATGTGTTAAGTAGCACCTTTTCTGGGTTTATTCATTCCTTCTGCTCCTTTGGGTTTCCAGCTCAATTGGAACTAGCCTCTATAGAGGTATGGCGCCTTAAACCTTCCTTTTAAACTAATCAGGAATTATTTTTTATATATTCTACTTCTAATTAAGCCTAGCCATTGTGGTAAAAATTCTTGGCCAGGGACTAAGGGCCACATTTCCCTCCAGAATTCAACTGACATGGATCCTAAAGCCTAGCCATTACTTTGAGAGATAGCTAAGACTCCTTTCCACTATGGTTGTTGATATTACCTGTATGGCTTCCCCAGCCCTGGCCAGCCCAGGAATTAATCTCAGGTCTTTTGCATGAGAGTGTATAGCACTTGTAACTGAACCACTGGTCCATCTCCATAACGAGCATCTTAGATAGATCTCTATTTTTCCAAATTCTATTTTTGTCTGTTTTGATCAGAGTGCAAACCATGCTAGCAGATGGATTTAGATGCCTGTTAAGAAAGGAAACAATTTGCAAATCTGTTAAATTTTGTGATATTGTAAAAATATTGTTTTGCGCTACTGTTCATGGCAAGAATGACAGTGGGTGTCTACCCTAAAACAATATTCTTCATGTCTGATGACATCATCAAAACAATTAAATTATTCTTACTGTTCTGGGGAGCAGCAGGAACTCTATCTGACACTGAGATAAGCATCTACTGTCATATATTTCCATGATCAACTAATGCATCAATACAGTTAAAAGCTGATTCATGGTATTTCACTGCCACACATTCGTTGCACTTCTCTGCAATATTTGTGAGAAACAACAAAAGTGGTCTATTGGATTGACCAGGTCAATTGTTTTTGGTCCAGGTAAAACATGCCTACTAGCATATACCTTTACAAATAATGTTATTAGGTCCTACATATCCCCAATGTTCTCTCTTGATCTTGTTGATTTAATATATGCTTCTTTCAACTGTGAACAGTGACATCACTTCCAAAGCATCATGGGAATTTGAAGATCCTGGAACAGGACAAAGGTACTATTTTGTCATTATTTTATTGCTCATTAAAATGTATTCTATTTTTTATGTCCAACAAGCCATGTGAAAATGATCAAAGCATTTTAGACACTGAAAATGGAGTATAAGGATTTTATTTTTACACTTCATCATTTGTGAAAATCTCTCCTTTAATGTATGTGTTCCTGCAAATTGAACTGTAAGGTCCCTTTGCCATTGCCAGCTCAGGGAAATGGTAAGAACATAAGAACATGCCATACTGGGCCAGACCAAGGGTCCATCAAGCCCAGCATCTTGTTTCCAACAGTGGTCAATCCAGGCCATAAGAACCTGGCAAGTACCCAAAAACTAAGTCTATGCCATGTTACTGTTGCTAGTAATAGCGGTGGTTATTTTCTAAGTCAACTTAATTAATAGCAGGTAATGAACTTCTTCTCCAAGAACTTATCCAATCCTTTTTTAAACACAGCTATACTAACTGCACTAACCACATCCTCTGACAACAAATTCCAGAGTTTAATTGTGTACTGAGTAAAAAAGAACTTTCTCTGATTAGTTTTAAATGTGCCACATGCTAACTTCGTGGAGTGCCCCCTAGTCTTTCTATTATCCGAAAGAGTAAAAAACCGAATCACATCTACCCGTTCTAGACCTCTCATGATTTTAAACACCTCTATCATATCCCCCCACAGCCGTCTCTTCTCCAAGCTGAAAAGTCCTAACTTCTTTAGTCTTTCCTCAAAGGTGAGTGTATTAGATCCCTGTAAGAATTCCAAAGGCTTCTCCAGGAAAGTTATAGAAAAAGCAGCTGCCAGCTCTCTGCTGAGAGAGAGAGAGAAAAAGAGTGTGTTCACGCTCACAGTTCCTGATTAATGGTAACAGCAGGCACCACAAGACGCAGACTAAACTGAGCAGTGCAGCAGTTGGCAAGAGAGGAAACCAGCAGAAGAGGCATCATTGAGGATGGGAAGGGAGGCAATATCGAAGGGCAACATCAGGGCCAGGGGGTGGAATGTGGTAAAGAAACAGCATTGGGGGTAGCGGATGTTAGATGCATGACATTAAGGAGGAACGGGAATGGGCAGGTGCATTGTAGGGCAGAAGGATGAAAGAGCTGAAAGGAAGAAATGAAGGATTGAGATTTTAGAAGGGGAGAAGTGAAGGGTTCAGAGAGATGAAGATCAAAAAAATAAGTTGGGAAGTGCAAAGAATGGTGTGGTGAGTGCTGAAGAGAGGAAGGGTGAAAAAGCTGAGAAAGGAAAAAGAAGGAGAGTCAGGGAAGGGTGAAGAGATTGGAGAAGAAAAGGGTAAGTTCAAGGAAAAGAAGTGGAGTGGAGTTAGGGAGATAGGAAGGGATGAGACAGAATGGGATGATGGAATAAGGAAGAGAAGTATGCAGGATTGAGAAAGCCAATGTGATGATGTGAGAAGAGTGAAACTGTAGGGGTGGGATAAGAGATGCAATGGGATAAGGTCAAGAACTGAGAGAAAGGGAGGGTAAAGGGATGAGTGCAGAGCAAGGGGTGAACATTGGAGGGAAGATAAAAGAATAGATAGGAAGAGCAGAGGCATTTGTAAGGAATAGCCATTTTTGAGAGGGGGAGAATGGAGACTCCCCATTCAATAACTGTATTGCCTTATAGGGATGTGCAGACAAAAAGTTTATGTTCATAAGTCCATAAGTCAAAAAGGGGGGTCAATTTCGGTCAATATGGACATATGGAGAATTCCATAAGTTGAGTCTATGTCCATACGTGCACCGGTTCCCTAAATAAAAATTTAAACCCCTCACCCTCCTTAATCCCCCCCCAAGACTTACCAAAATTCCCTGGTGGTCCAGCGGGGAGTCAGGAAGCCATTCCTCTATTCCTTTGCGAGGAGCACGTGACGTCCGCGTCACGTCGGAGTGACGCAGCCGTCACGTGGTCCACCACGGTTCCGCTTGGCCAGCTTGGGGGGGGCCTCCTGACCCCCCCAAGCTGGCCAAAAGTTCCGTTTGTGTCCAACGAGGGGTCCGGGAGCGGAACCAGCTTGGGGGGGTCAGGAGCACGTGACGGCCACGTCACTCGCGTGGTCCACAGCGGTTCCGCTCCCGGACCCCTCGTTGGACACAAACGGAACTTTTGGCCAGCTTGGGGGGGGCCTCCTGACCTCCCTAAGCTGGCCAAAAGTTCTGTTTGTGTCCAATGAGGGGTCCGGGAGCGGAACCAGCTTGGGGGGGTCAGGAGCACGTGACGGCCGCGTCATGAGTGACGCGACCGTCACGTGGTCCACCGCGGTTCCGCTCCCGGACCCCTCGTTGGACACAAACGGAACTTTTGGCCAGCTTGGGGGGGCCTCCTGACCTCCCCAAGCTGGCCAAAAGTTCCGTTTGTGTCCAACGAGGGGTCTGGGAGCGGAACCGCTGTGGACCACGTGACGGCCGCGTCACTCCGACGTGACGCGGACGTCACGTGCTCCTCGCAAAGGAATAGAGGAATGGCTTCCTGACTCCCCGTTGGACCACCAGGGAGTTTTGGTAAGTCTTGGGGGGGTTTAAGGAGGGTGAGGGGTTTAAATTTTTATTTAGGATCAACGATCGCGATTTCCAACGTATTCAAAATAGCTATGTTGAATAAGTTGGAAATCCGATCGTTTTCGCCTCATCACTTTTTTAAGTTAAAAAAAAAAAAAGTAGCGTTTTACATATAAGTTCAAAATGAATGCACACCCCTATTACCTTATGAAGAACATATTTTCGGTAAAGAGTTGGTATGGTCTGATTATAAGCGCACCTCTTTAGAAGTTGCCAGAGTGGATTGCCCTGTAGCTGATATTGGGAGAAATTTTGAGACAACCCATGGGCTTACAGGCCTGTGGGTAAATTGTTCCTATGGGTCTACAAGTTTCAAAAGAAAACTTAGCAGGGAGTTTCTCTTTGAAAATTTGTGTCAGCGGAGAGAATAAAGGTACTTTCTATTCATGTATTTTTCACCTGCTTTGCACATGCAAAGTATACATGTGAAAATATTTGTAGGCATTTCAAAATGGAATCACTCCCGTCCACCCACGCACACATATTTTTCCTCCCTCAATATAACCTCACCCCTTTTCCCCTTGATTAAAAGTACACATGCACATGAGCAGGGGGGAGGAGGAGGGGGGGAGGGGTGATGAAAGTAGGGGGGGGGCAATTCTCACATAAGCCTTTTACAGCTATTTATCTTTGTTTAAAGTTTTGAAAGTTACCCTCATAAAGACCCCTAGAGTTTCTACAAATGTGCAGTGGGCAGGGTAAATAGGTGTATGAAAGAAGACACACAGAGAGCATGGAGCTGTGGTATACAAAGAAATAGCTACAGACCTAAAGCAAAGCTCTGTAGCCTACTTCCTTATCCCAATGGGTTTAAGGAAAGGCTACCAAGTCCAAAGCTTTCTCTTCCTATTTTTCTTAAAGTCCTAAAGTCAAGGGCTATGAAGAAGTGAGAATATATAAGATTCATCAAGCCCAGTATCCTGTGTCCAACAGTGGCCAAGCCAGGTCACAGGTACTTGGCAGGATCCCAAAAGGTCGATCAATTCCATGCTACTTATCCCAAGGATAAGCAATAGATTTCCCCAAATCCACAATAATAAAGGTTTATGGACTTTTCTTCCAGGAATTTGTTCAAAACCTTTTTTAAACCCTTTTTTTTACTACATTTTTGGCAACAAGTAGTAATAAAAGTTGGAAGTTGTGTAATATAAGCATTTTAAAAAATAAATAAAAACATTTGTAGGCAAGTAGTTTATGCTGGCCTTTTTCTGCCACTGTAAAAATGCTTTTAAAAAATATTTGTTTATTTAAATGTTCTTCTAAACTGCCTTCTTAGAAGATTGCCCAAGGCAATGTAAAACAAATGTTAAAAACATGTATAAACAATAAATATACAAAGCAAAATAATTTTAAAAAATGCAAAATAAATACAAGGCTTACCCCAACACAATTTGCTGGGTCAGTTCCCAATTTATCCTCTGAAGCTGAACAATAGATATGGGGGAGAGTATGCAAATGAACTAGATTTGCCACTGTAGCATGGGCAAGCATTTTTTATTTCATGCCCTTAGTTTGCACTAATGTCAATCAAACATATGCTGAATACTTTCTCCTTCCTCTTTCTATAGATAATCATTCTGTTTTTCCATGTTTTTGATGCACAAATATGGTAGATAATTTTCAAAGGGAAAGGGCAGAGGTAATCTCCTTTTGAAAACTGTCTATAGGGTTTGGGGTTAAAAAGTACCTGGGGACTTTGCACCTGCCATTTGTGCAGGCAATGATTTGCTGGAAAACCATGCGTCTACATTTGAAAGTTAAATCTATGTATCCCATCCTCTGCCTGCTCCTGGCCATGCCTTCCATCAATAAAGCTATAAGTGTACGCACTATTGAAGCTGGCCCGTGCACTTAACCAGGCAAAAGAGGGCAATGTTTGAAAGTCCATTTCACCTGAATAACTACCTCCTGAGCTGTGTAAAGGGTTTTGAATATTATATTCAATGTGTCTGTGCTGTAGACAAAAGGAAGGCTTCGGTTTCTGGTACTATCAATCCAGCAATTTGTACAAGTACCAAAATTCATTAAAAAGGTTTAAAAAGGAAAAGAACCAATTTAATCTCTACCAGATGGAATAAAGCAGTGAAGGGTCTCACTTTTGCTAGAAATCTTGGATCTGAAAGGACTCTTTTCATCATACTTAGAAGGCGTTTTGCAAAACCAGTTACCCAGATAAACAGGAATTTACTGGGTTAAATTGGCCTGTCTGAAAATTGCCATAATCAGAAATAGTAAAAATTATGTGTGGGTTTTACCACGTGCGTAGCTTTAGCTACATTTAGGTGAGGTGTTCCTGGGATGTGTTTTGAGTGAGGGGATTGGAAAACAATGTGCAGAGATTACATTTTCAAACCCATATACATTTATTCCCATAGACGTTTCACCTGCACATAGAGTAGGTGTTATGACTTTGTTTGAAATAGTGAACCCTGGGCCGAGATGAGCGATGCCCCGCCCACAGGGAGGAGCCCTGTGGGCCTCACTAACATAAGAACATAAGAACATAAAAACATGCCATACTGGGTCAGACCAAGGGTTCATCAAGCCCAGCATCCTGTTTTCAACAGTGGCCAATCCAGGCCATAAGAACCTGGCAAGTACCCAAAAACTAAGTCTATTCCATGTTGCCATTGCTAGTAATAGCGGTGGTTATTATCTAAGTCAACTAAATTAATAGCAGGTAATGGACTTCTCCTCCAAGAACTTATCCAATCCTTTTTTAAACACAGCTATACTAACTGCACTAACCACATCCTCTGGCAACAAATTCCAGAGTTTAATTGTGCGTTAAATAAAAAAGAACTTTCTCCGATTAGTTTTAAATGTGCTACATGCTAACTTCATGGAGTGCCCCCTAGTCTTTCTATTATCCGAAAGAGTAAAAAACCGATTCACATCTACCCGTTCTAGACCTTTCATGATTTTAAACACCTCTATCATATCCCCCCTCAGCCGTCTCTTCTCCAAGCTGAAAAGTCCTAACCTCTTTGGTCTTTCCTCATAGGGGAGCTGTTCCATTTCCTTTATCATTTTGGTCGCCCTTCTCTGTACCTTCTCCATCGCAATTATATATTTTTTGAGATGCGGCGACCAGAACTGTACACAATATTCAAGGTGCGGTCTCACCATGGAGCGATACAGAGACATTATGACATTTTCCATTTTATTCACCATTCCCTTTCTAATAATTCCCAACATTCTATTTGCTTTTTTGACTGCTGCAGCACACTGAACTGACGATTTCAATGTGTTATCCACTATGACACCTAGATCTCTTTCTTGGGTAGTAGCACCTAATATGGAACCTAACATTGTGTAACTATAGCATGGGTTATTTTTCCCTATATGCATCACCTTGCACTTGTCCACATTAAATTTCATCTGCCATTTTGATGCCCAATTTTCCAGCCTTACAAGATCTTCCTGCAATTTATCACAATCTGCTTGTGATTTAACTACGCTGAATAATTTTGTATCATCTGCAAATGTTATTACCTCACTTGTCACATTTCTTTCCAGAACATTTATAAATATATTGAAAAGTAAGGGTCCCAATACAGATCCCTGAGGCACTCCACTGTCCACACCCTTCCACTGAGAAAATTGTCCATTTAATCCTACTCTCTGTTTCCTGTCTTTTAGCCAGTTTGTAATCCACGAAAGGACATCACAACCTATCCCATGACTTTTTACTTTTCCTAGAAGCCTCCCAGTGGAACTTTGTCAAATGCCTTCTGAAAATCCAAGTACACTACATCTACCGGTTCACCTTTATCCACATGTTTATTAACTCTTTCAAAAAAGTGAAGCAGATTTGTGAGGCAAGACTTGCCTTGGGTAAAGCCATGCTGACTTTGTTCCATTAAAACATGTCTTTCTATATGTTCTGTGATCTTGATGTTTAGAATACTTTCCACTATTTTTCCTGGCACTGAAATCAGGCTAACCGGTCTGTATTTTCCCGGGCTCCAGGGTTGGAGCCCTTTTTAAATATGGGGGTTACATTAGCTATCCTCCAGTCTTCAGGTACAATGGATGATATTAATGACAGGTTACAAACCTTTACTAATAGGTCTGAAATTTCATTTTTTAGTTCCTTCAGAATTCTGGTTTGTAGACCATCCGGTCCAGGTGATTTACTACTCTTCAGTTTGTCAGTCAGGTCTACCACATTTTCTAGGTTCACCGTGATTTGTATGTGTAAGCAACAAACGGTACCAAATATTAAGCAGCAATTTTACCAGATGTAGCACTCCGGATCTCAGTAGTACAAATTGTTCTGAAAGAGACCGCAGCGATTATGTACTACTGAGATCCAGAGTGCTACATCTGGTAAAATTGCTGCTTAATATTTGGTACCGTTTGTTGCTTACACATACAACATTTTGATGAAGATATAGCATTCATACATGCAAATACCCCTGATGCAGCCCTATTGAAAGAGGGTGAAACTCGGCTGGAGTCGGGCTCATTTGCATATTTATCTCTACACAATAAATTCTTACAGATCGGACATCTGGTTGCTTATTGTGTATTTCTGCTCTCACGGCTTTATTAAGCAACTTTCCTTGCTGTTTTGTCAGTCCCTCACAAGTAGAACTGGAACAGAAGATCCCAATGTGGAGCAGATTTAACAACAAGAGAACTCCTTGCTAACTCGTCTTAGCAGTGGGCCGGTCAGCCAGTGGGTTGACATCATTGGAAGGGGATGCTCCCGAGGTTCCCGCCATGACGTATTTATTTTGCATTTTTTTAAATTATTTTGCTTTGTATATTTATTGTTTATACACACCTAGGTGATTACGGAAGTAAGATTGCGGTCGGCAGTGCCCAAGCTGTCCCGGGGACACCAGGGAGGTCAGCATTGACTGGCGGAGGTAGCCACTCTTCCAATGATTGATGGTGCAGGGAAAAAAGAGGTGAGAATGAGACGGGCACAACAGTAGATACAAAGTCCATGGGTTGTTTGTATGCATAATGGTTTTCAAATGGAAGCAATGAACTCAAATTTTGCTATAAAACTGTAATGTATAAAATTAAAAACATAAAAATATAACTGCCTAGGATCTAGTCTGCCCATCCACCCAACTAATTCAACTTTACAATTACCATCAGTTCCTCAAAGATCTTTTGCGTTTATCTCATGCTTTTTGAATTCAGACACTACATCCACCAGGAGGCTGATCCATGCATCCACTAATCTCTCTTTAAGAAATATTTCCTAAGATTATTCCTGAGTGAATGCTCTTTCACCCTCATGCCATGACCCCTCTTTCTCTATCAAATCTCCCCTATCTCCTCTTTTCTTTAGGCTATACATGTTCAGTCTGTCCCTATGTGCTTTAGAACAAAGACCGTGTCCATTTTAATAGCCACCCTCTGGAACGACTTCAACCAGTTTATATCCTTTTGAAAGTGAGGTCTCCAGACTTGCACACATTATTCCAAATGAGTTTTCACCAAGGACCTATACAAGGGCAATATCACCTCACTTGTTCAGCTGACCATTCCTCTATCTATGCAGCCAAGCATCTCTCTGGCTTTTTATATTACTTTATCCACCAGTTTGGCCACCTTAAGATCATTAGATACAATCACCCCCAGATCCCACTCTTCTTTCATTCTTACAAGAATTTCACCTCCAATACTCTACCTCTCCCTAGGGTTTTGCATCCTAGATGCATAACCTGGCATAAATCTTGGCTTCCAGATCCTAGATCATTCCTTGAGAACCTGGAGGACCTGGAGGAGCTTCCTCGTATTTTATGCACCTTCCTGGTTGTGTATCCTTTTGCACATTTCAGGATTATCGGCAAAAAGTCAAAACTTTCCTGATAATCCTTCCACAATGCTACTTATGAAAATATTGAAAAGAACTAGTCTCAAGGATCGACCCCCTACTCAAAATGAACTCCATTTACCACTACCCTTTGTTGCTTCCCTTTTCAACTAGTTTCTAACTCACCTCCTCATTTATCAAAATGTGCTAAGGTGTTTTTGCATGCGTTAAGGGCTTATCACATGCGAAAAGTGCCATTAACACATGCGATAAGCCCTTAATGCATGCGATAGCACCATATCGTATGGTGTGATGCAAGTCTGAAAAAAAGGAGTTAGGGGTGGGCTTACTGTTTTGCAAAGCCCTATCACATGTGTGATAGCTGAATCACCCGTTGCAACCGTTTTGTGGATGCTGGTTTTGATACCTTGAAGCTCCCAGAGAAAGAGTGAGAGAGGGAGAGAAAGAGAAAGAGAGAGAGAGCGCGAGAGTAAACCTAGCAATAGTGCCCTGACCCTAGATAGATATTTATATTAGGGATGTGAATCGTTTTTCTGACAAATTTCTTAATTTGTCAAACATTCCTGAAAAATGAGAAACATAAGAACATAAGAACATGCCATACTGGATCAGACCAAGGGTCCATCAAGCCCAGCATCCTGTTTCCAACAATGGCCAATCCAGGCCATAAGAACCTGGCAAGTACCCAAAAACTAAGTCTATTCCATGTTACTGTTGCTAGTAATAGCAGTGGCTATTTTTTCAGTCAACTTAATTAATAGCAGGTAATGGACTTCTCCTCCAAGAACTTATCCAATCCTTTTTTAAACACAACTATACTAACTAGGGATGTGAATCGGGCTTCGGACGATTGAAAATATCGTCGATATTTTCAAAATTATCAGAAATCGGGGGCTTCCCTGAAATGATAGGAAAACCTCACGATATTGATCATGGGGTTTCTCTTATCGTTTTGGGGGAGGGCGGGAAAAACGGCACACAAAAATAACCCCTAAATCCACCCTGACCCTTTAAAACTAATCCCATTGCTTCCCCCACACTCCCAACCCCCAAAAAAATATTTTACAGGTACCTGGTGGTCCAGTGGGGGTCTCGGGAGCGATCTCCCGCTCCCGGGCCGTCGGCTGCCACTAATCAAAATGGCGCCAATGGCCCTTTGCCGTTACCATGTGACAGGGTATCCATGCCATTGGCTCCCCTGTCACATGGTAGGAGCACTGGATGGCCCACACCATTTTTAAAGATGGCGCCGGCCATCCAGTGCTCCCTCCATGTGACAGGGGCCGGCCAATGGCACGGATACCCTCTCACATGGTAAGGGCAAAGGCCATTGGTGCCATTTTTATTAGTGGCAGCCGACGGCCCGAGAGCGGGAGATCACTCCAGGGACCCCCACTGGACCACCAGGTACCTGTAAAATGTTTTTGCGGGGGGGTCGGGAGGGTGGGGGAAGCAAAGGGATTAGTTTTAAAGGGTCGGGGAGGGTTTTTTGTTTATCGGCTCGGGCGCAGCCGATAAACAAAACTGCGATCGGGCCCGATGAAAAAAAACCCACATGTGAATCGGAACAGGAATCCGAACCGATTCCGGTTCTGATTCACATCTCTAATACTAACTGCACTAACCATATCCTCTGGCAACAAATTCCAGAGTTTAATTGTGCGTTGAGTAAAAAAGAACTTTCTCCGATTAGTTTTAAATGTGCCACATGCTAACTTCATGGAGTATCCCCTAGTCTTTCTATTATCTGAAAGAGTAAATAACTGATTCACATCTACCTGTTCTAGACCTCTCATGATTTTAAACACCTCTATCATATCCCCCCTCAGACGTCTCTTCTCCAAGCTGAAAAGTCCTAACCTCTTTAGTCTTTCCTCATAGGGGAGCTGTTCCATTCCCCTTATCATTTTGGTAGCGCTTCTCTGTACCTTCTCCAATGCAATTATATCTTTTTTGAGATGCGGCGACCAGAATTGTACAGAGTATTCAAGGTGCAGTCTCACCATGGAGCGATTCAGAGGCATTATGACATTTTCCATTTTATTCACCATTCCCTTTCTAATAATTCCCAACATTCTGTTTGCATTTTTGACTGCCGCAGCACACTGAACCGACGATTTCAATGTGTTATCCACTATGATGCCTAGAGGAGGAAGAGCAGTCATCGCAGGCACAGAGGGTGACTGAGGCTCCTGGCATTGCTTCTCAAGATGCACCCACTACTTCAGCTCCAGTGCCAGTATCCACCCCCAAGGCTTTAGAGAAGGGAGGATCACAAAAGACATCTGCGATCTGGAGCCACTTTAAAGTGACGGATGACCCGTATTTTGCTCGGTGTAATTACTGTGACAGGGCTATTAGCAGTGGCAAGCAAATGGGACATTTATCTAATTTTTGCATGATAAATCATATGAAGAGGCAACACCCAACAAGAGTACTGCCATCTGGGGATGTGGAAGTACCAGTCAGGGTACCCGTTCCAAGCAGCGTAAAGTGGTTCAAAAGCAGCAGAGTCAGCCCATGCCCTCATCACCTTCTAGCAGTCAGGTGGCAGGCCAGCAACCCCCTGCTATGTGGCAGAAGCAACAACTCACCATGGAGGAAATGGTGTGGAGTGCGGTAATGCTATCCCGGGGTAGGAGGCAGGCAGCCTCAAAAGTTGTAACCAGGAGCATTGGGGAAATGATTGCCCTTGATGACCAGCCCTTGCAGTTAGTGGAGAATGTGGGTTTCAAGCGTTTTCTAAAGGTCGTAGTTCCAAATTACAAAGTCCCCTCCAGAACCACCTTTAGCAGAAAGGTCTTCCCCGGCCTGTACAAGCAGTGTCATAGACGCATCCAAGCGCTACTAGCTAAGGCAGAGGGGAGTATGCATTTCACCTGAGATTTCTGGACAGCCATGAATACTGCACACTCTTACCTCTCCCTGGCAGCACATTGGTGGGACCTGGCTGAGGCAGGGGCAGGCAGCAGCTCTATTACTGAATAAGTATCAGGGTGGAGGTGGGCTTTACTGCACACCCACCTGACGGACCAGGCCCATACCACAGCCAATATTCTAGCATGCATCAGACAGATGCTGGAGGGCTGGCAACTACACCAGCGAGACAGGAATCCTCAGGTAGGGTTCTTTGTCACAGACAATGGTGCAAACATGGTTAAGGCAATAAAAGACAGGCGCTTTAAGAACATCCAATGTTTTGCACACAATCTGCACCTGGAAGAGAAGTCAGCTATGGGATTGGATTCCAATGACAAAGAAAATGAATACCTGCATAGGTTAATACAGAAGTGCAAGAACATAGCAGCGCACTTCCATAGAAGGGTCAAGGCGGGGCAGGTTCTAGAACAAAAGCAGACTGATTTGGAGATGCCTCACAAGCGTCTCATTCAAGACATTGCCACCCGGTGGAATTCTACCTTTATGATGCTCAAGAGGTTAGGGGAGCTGCAGACACCCCTTCATGAACTTTCTGGTACAATGGACATAGGTGTGCAGAATCCCCTAGGGCATCATGATTGGTTAGTCATGAGTCAGCTGGTAAAAATCCACTGCCATTAATAATGGTTACATGGAATAGACTTAGTTTTTGGGTACTTGCCAGGTTCTTATGGCCTGGATTGGCCACTGTTGGAAACAGGATGCTGGGCTTGATGGACCCTTGGTCTGACCCAGTATAGCATTTTCTTATGTTCTTATGTTCTTAGCCCTTCAAGGATGTCACGGAGGAGCTGAGTTCCAGAAATGCCACCTTGGCTGACATCATCCCTATAGTTAATTTCCTGGAAGAGGGAATGACAGTTGAGGTGCTGCATTGTCTGGAAATTTTGCAGCAGCAGGTGGAAGAGAGATTAAAGTCTTTAATAGAACAGAACACATACAAGCTCGCCACAATCTGTGATCCCCGTGTGAAAGGGAAACTCGCCCTACAGTACGATTGTCTCTTATTGGTGAAGGACCTGCTGTTAGCAAAAGTCCATGAACAGGAGCGCCATAGGCAGAGACAGATTAGGCGTGAAGCAGAGGTGGAAACAGCGGGCACTTCAGAGAGTTGTGCTAGCCCAAGCAGGAGCAGCACTCTGTCAGTGACAGCTAGTACCTCCTCCTCCTCCTCCACTTCAGAATTCCAAAGGCTTGTTGCCCATAAAGATTCATCTGTTGTGCTACGAGCTATAGAGAAAGCATCTGGCATGACTGACTCTCAGCCCACCCAAGCAAAGGAGACACCAGCAGCCAGCACAGCTGTCAGTGACACAGTATCTCTCAGAGCTGACAGAGAACATGCAGACAGATCCACTGGCATATTGGGCACACAAGTCCACTGTCTGGCCATACCTAGCCAAAGTGGCTCAGCCACCAACCAGTGTGCCCAGTGAACGTGTCTTTTCAATGACAGGGGACATCATGAGCCCTCACCGCTCAAGGCTGGCACCAGAGTTTATGAAAATGCTAGCGTTTTTGAAAGTAAACTTGCCTTTGCTTGAGTTTCCAAATTTTCCCTGTGAATGGAAAGATGAATAAAAGCAATTGAAAGCTTTGCAGCAGCTTAAACTGTCTCCTATGCTTTAGATAATATAAGCACTGCAGCACATGTACCTGACCTGAAACGCTGTGCCTATCTGTCCACTGTCCAGGCCGTATGTCCCTACAAGGGCCTGACCTCAAACGCTTTGCCTGACCGTCCACTGTCCAGGCCATACGTCCCTACAAGGGCCTGAACTCTAATGCTATGCCTGTCCGTCCACATTTGGAATGTAAGAACATAAAAAGCTGATTTAAGATGTTTGGACCTTGCATATTTCATATGCTCAATATTTTTCATGACCTTGCCATAAGTAATGTTTCAAGTACTATTGAAGACTGGTGGTAGTTGCACTCTAGTTCATCCTCTGTGTTCCCCTTCTTTACAGAGGCACTGTGTAAACCTCAAAGTCAACATAGGTTGATATTGTAGACTTTGACTTGTGTAGCGGTTTTCTTATTTCTGAGAGCTCTTCTTGTTCCTTTGTCACCAGCTGAAGTGCATAAGTACAGTTAATAGCTTCTGGGTATTCAAAAATAATCTCCAGCTCAGTTCTTGCTTCACAAATGGCAGTCTCTATTGCTGTAAAAGCATCGTCTGTTGAATTATCTTTCAGAAATGAAAAAGATTCCATTTTCTTCTGGCAGAGAACCATTTCAGGAAGAAGTGACAGGTTAAACCACAGCATACCTACACAAAGGAAATCCTCGAATGCTGTGCCTTTCCGTCCAGGCCTTATGTCCCTAAGTGGGATTGACCTCTGCCCTCGATTGCTGTGCCTGTCCGTCCAGGCCTTATGTCCCTACATGGGATTGAATCTGTCCTCGATTGCTGTGCCTGTTCATCCAGGCCTTATGTCCCTATGTGGGCTTGACCTCTGTCCTCTATTTCTGTGCCTGTTCATTCAGGCCTTATGTCCCGAAGTAGGCTTGATCTCTGTCCTCGATTGCTGTGCCTGTTCGTCCAGGCCTTATGTCCCTATGTGGGATTTACTCTGCCCTCGATTGCTGTGCCTGTTCGTCCAGGCCTTATGTCCATACATGGGCTTGACCTCTGTCCTCTATTACTGTGCCTGTCCGTCCAAGCCTTATGTCCCTAGGTGGGATTGACCACTGACCTCAATTGCTGTGCCTGTCCATCCAGGCCTTATGTCCCTACGTGGGTTGACTCTGTCCTGTATTGCTGTGCCTGTTCGTCCAGGCCTTATGTCCATACGTGGGCTTGACCTATGTCCTCGATTGCTGTGCCTGTTCATCCAGGCCTTATGTCCATATGTGGGCTTGACCTCTGTCCTCGATTACTGTGCCTGTCCATCCAGGCCTTATGTCCCTACGTGGGATTGACTCTGTCTTCTATTGCTGTGCCTATTCGTCCAGGCCTTATGTCCCTAAGTGGGTTTGACCTCTGTCCTCGATTACTGTGCCTGTCTGTCCAGGCATTATGTCCCTAGGTGGGATTGACTCTGTCCTCTATTGCTGTGCCTGTCTGTCCAGGCATTATGTCCCTAGGTGGGATTGACCACTGTCCTCGATTGCTGTGCCTGTCCATCCAGGCCTTATGTCCCTACGTGGGATTGACTTTGTCCTCTATTGCTGTGCCTATTCGTCCAGGCCTTATGTCCCTAAGTGGGCTTTACCTCTGTCCTCGATTGCTGTGCCTGTTCGTCCAGGCCTTATGTCCCTAAGTGGGCTTTACCTCTGTCCTCAATTGCTGTGCCTGTACATCCAAGGCCCTACGTGGGATTGACTTTGTCCTCGATTGCTGTGCCTGTTCGTCCAGGCCTTATGTTCATACGTAGGCTTGACCTCTGTCCTCGATTGCTGTGCCTGTTCATCTAGGCCTTATTTCCAGTCCTAAAAGCTGAACCTTTGTTGCAAAGGGAAACCTCAGTCTCTGGCAATTCAAACTAGTAATCCTTCACAGCATGGATCCTTAAGTAAAACAAACAGTTTTCTCAAGTTTCAGGGCAGAGAAGAGAACTTCCTCTGTCTTGCTTATGAAGTCATGATCTGTTTGCAAATGCTTAAATCCTAACAATTTGTACCATTATCCACTCTAGAGGCCAACACATTCCGGGGAGCTCTTTCCCTCTCAAACGAAAGGGAACTCTCCCCGGTGTTGCAGCCTATCTCTTAGTACCTGTTGACCCATGTTGATCCGCTGTTCACTGTGAGACCTCCTCCATGTCACCACACTTTGAAGGCTCGTGCTCCACTCTAGGGGCCAACCCATTCCACGGAGCCCTTTCCTGCTCAAAGGAAAGGGAACTCTCCCCTCTGTAGCAGCCTATCTCTTAGCACTGGTTGACCCATGTTGAACCGCTGTTCACATGGCACCCTGCTCCACATCGCCACGCTTTGAAGGCCCATGCTCCACTCTAGGGGCCAACCCATTCCAAGGCAGCCCTTTCCTCCTCAAAGGAAAGGGAACTCTCCCTGGGTGTAGCCTATCCAGCCTGTATCTATCTACCCTCTGACCCATGTTGAACCGCTGTTTACATGGAAACCTCCTCCGCCTCTGCCTTGAAAATTCTCGTTTGTATATCTGCTACATCCACCAGATTTTAAAAGACCAGTGAGAGCTTACTAGATGCCAATGGAAACACCCCACTTTAGGGGCGAACCCATTCTAGGGAACCCTTTCCTGGTCAAAGGAAAGGGAACTCTCCCCGTGTGTAGCCAGCCTGTATCTACCCTCTGACACTCTGCCTTGCTGCCATACACCAGATGACTCACTCAACTCCTTGTGGTGTTGTTGCCACTATCATGGTTCCTCTTTGTGTTGGTGCTAGTCTTTCTGCTTGCTATGTTCCCCCTTCATTGTGCTGTAGGATGTTGATACCACTTGTCTTGCCGCTTTGCCTGTCGTTCAGCCTTCGAGGGTTCATGCATCTGTTATTGGTGCTCTCTTTTGAAGCTGTGGTGTGTTTTTGACACTCTCACTGCTGCTTTACACCTCTATTAAAGCACTCTTGTCACTCCTGGTACCCCTTTGCCCCTTTAAAGTACCTTAGGCTATTCATGCCATTTTGGTGCCACTTTTCTACAGTCTAAGTACCTTGGAGCTCTTTTGTTGTTCTGATGATTGCTCCCCAGAAGTTTCATCAAAATTGATAAGAAAACCCAAATTCTGCAGCCAAAAATATGCTGCAAATACTTCCCCCATTGACTTTAATGGGAACCGGAAAACAAATGCACGTATCAACGTATCAGGGGTGCCATTGAACGAATGCAACGAATTTGCCCACCGATGAATACGAATACCGAATCGGACAAATCCATGCCCTCTGCACATCCCTACTGAATAGATTATAGCCCAGTATAACTATATCCCAGACATGGTTTTCAATGTAACTTATCTCCATGATAGCCACTACATCCAAATCAGTTTTTTCCATGACAGCCTCTAGATCTAGGACTTTTATTTCCCCATAGGTTTCCAGATATTGCCCCTTTTTCCCCATTTTTATACAAGTGTTTAATGTTTTACTTACCTTAGGGTTTTATTCACCCATCTCCTGTGATCCTAGTTTAAAGCTCTCCTCGGGAGGATTGCCAGTCTGAGCTGGAAGAAGCTGCATTCCTTCTTTGGCAGGTGGATCTCATCACTGCTCAGCATTCCTTAACACACCAGTCATCCCATGGTCCAGGAAGCTGAAATGTTCTTGTCAATACCATCTACACAGCCATTCACTCCTCTCCAGAATGTGAGCATCCCTGCCTGGCTCTTTATCTTTATTTATTTTATTTATTTATTTAAAATTTTTTATATACCGGCATTCATGATACAATCACATCATGCCGGTTTACATAGAACAGGGGTGTACAAAGAACAAATGAGTAACCTATTAGTGAGGAGGAAGCAGTTACAAATAACAAGGTACTAGAACTGGGAGTAGAGAAGAAAGGGAGAGGATAACATTAGATAGAGATATTTACATTAAATTAACATTTTTACAATGGGAGCTAGTTCAACTTTGACTAGGAGGATGAAGGAGAATACCATCCGTTCACCTTTCTGCTTTATCTTCTCTCCCAAACCCATGAGCTCGCTTTTGATGCTACTTGGCTATACATTTTAGATTAACATGGGGATGGGGAGGGTTCCAAAGTTTACTAAATATAGATAGCATGATGCATTTGCCAGTAAAATAAAAAATAGTTATCATTACTTTTTTCTATTTGATGTGTACATATATTCGAAACTTCTCATCCTGAGATGATTTAATACTGGATACAGAGACTGGGAGGCAACTTAGTAAGCACCATCATGAATATTCTTTTACACCTTTCTGAAATGTTAAATATGGACTCAGTCCAACCTTCTCAGGCTGAAAGGCTTTGGCTGAGGGAACTTGGTATGGAATTAATTTCCCTTTTAGGTGCAGTAGCTGCTATGCACAGACTCAACAAAGACGTAAAATATCATTAACATCTGATTCAGAAAGGTTAACAGCCACGTCTTTGTTTTACCTAGTGGTCTAGAGAGAGTTGCTCTATATTTCTATATCTCCAGTGAAGTTATATCTGTTAGGCACGGAATGAAAGCTGGAATCCTTCTCTCATTTAAGCTGGACTTCAGTGCCTGAATATCACTATTGTTTGCAAAGAATAAATGTAATATTTTAAATGGCATGGGAACTTCATATATATAAACATTACTTCAGCTGAGGTTCTCTTGCTCAGCAAAGGCAGACAGTCTGGCTGGCCTATTTGGGCCATAATTCTAAAACAGGGGGAAGACGACAGGAAGGAGTGAGGCAGTCCATCCAATGACACTCATTGAATAAGAAAGATGCAAGATGCATTTTCTAAAGCAAGTTGTCAGAATTTTCAGGCTTGTGCAGTGTCCCCCTGCTGTCTAGTTGGAGGTAGT
The DNA here is from genome assembly GCF_901001135.1 of Rhinatrema bivittatum. NCBI lineage: Eukaryota > Metazoa > Chordata > Amphibia > Gymnophiona > Rhinatrematidae > Rhinatrema > Rhinatrema bivittatum. The sequence goes on from NC_042616.1 coordinate 749,863,674, forward strand.
AGGATGAAAGTTTTGCCTGGGGGAATTTTATTTATTTTATTTATTTGGATTTTTCTCATGCCTTTTCAGTGCTAGTTCCAGAATTCATTTAAGGTAAAGTCAGAAATATCACCTTTTATTGATGGATGTAATAATAGGATTCTTAACATTCAAGAAACAATTTTCTTTAATAAAAGCAAAACAATAAAAAAATTATATTTTGTTGAACTCTCCTGATCAGCAAATCAATTATAGGTAGGGCTTCTGTTTTTAGGTTTTAACCAATAAACACTGCTAAACCACTCCTGAGGCAAAAACAAACAAATAAATAAATGAGGGGTTTATTGCATAAACACCATTTCCCCTTGCGTGTATTGGATCCTCCACTCTACTTTGATACCTTTTCTGCTTTTGAGCAGCTGTTGGGCCTCCATTCCCCATTCTCCTCCTCTGCAGCACAGCTGTCTCTATAAACGAGAATCAGAGCTGGTGGTAAGATGACAGAATAAGTAAACCTGGGGAATCTGAGAATGGCAGGAACAGGATAGGGAGAAAGTTGAAGATAGGTTGGTAGGGGGAAACAGCACTGAGGCTGGGGTTATGTGTGGGAAGAGGTCTGGGCATGTGACAAGAAGAATGCTAGATGGGGGAGACATGTGCTATTAGCTGGGGGAATGTGATTACTTGTGCTGGTTACTGGGGGAATTATGACTATTGTTTTTGGGTTTCTTTTATAGCAGTACATTTGAGTTATAGCAAAAAAATGTATTTGATTCAAAAGGAAAATACCCAGAAATAGTACGTGACATGTAACAAGACAACACAGATACAAATGATTTTTTGGGGCCCTCAAAGGACTCAATTAGCTGGAAAATAAACATCTAAATTTCTAAACACCTAGAAACAGAAGCTCTAATTATATGGCATGACATTAAAATAATAATATGAAAATCCCACAGACCCAACTGCACAGGTGTGAAAGTAATAAACTCAGACTTGGTTAATCTATATAACTTTATGAATAGAATATTTGCACCTACTAAAAATATTCTCAGACATCTGAATGACCTACTTATAGATTAACAATGCTTTATTACAATTCATTTTTCTCTTCTTATTTCTTCAGTTACCCACAGCATATGTATCATATTTCCCCTCACAGAAGAGTATTGATCTCATTACTGACAATACTAATAAACTATTGAAATAAATGACCAACTATGTATTGGATGATTGGAGTATCTTTGTTTATGGGGTAGCCACCTTCAGAATAGCAAATAATCATGACCAGTTTGTCTTCAGAGTGATCTGTTTCTATAGTCTTCTTGTTTTTGTGAAAAAAAAAAAAAGAATAAATAATTATTTATCTGTGTTGGTATATTATTTTGAATTAGTAAGAAGTCTCTTTGGTGTTTTCTTTTATCTATGTAAACATCTATTTGCAAATGAGTGCCACTTTCCCCATGTGTTAATTATAAAGATGATTTTGGCTATTTTTAACTGTGAGATATAGAGATACTTAGTATAATGTTAAATATTGGAGTACAAACTGTGACTTCTTCCTTAGAAATTACATTTAGTCATTGCTACTGAATATGACTCTGAGTTCTCATTAACTGCTGTGTAAAATGAGTTTTGGTTGCCACAATAATTCTTAATAGAGTGCGAGCAAACAGAACCACCAAAATTACTACTGCCTACTGGCTCTGTTCATTGCAGCAGTTTTAACATTCTGTTCCTAAACAAAATATCATTAGGGATATACAGTCTTGAAAAATTCATTTTGGTTCATTCATTCATTTGTAGGTACCTCAATTTATTTCATTAATTTTGTAATGAAAGAAAACATTTGTTCATTGATTCCATTTGTTTTTCATTTTACATTGAATTCAATATAAAAAAAAAAAATGGGTCAGAGCCCAGGACTGAGGCCGAGTCCTGATGTTGAGACCCAGTCCTGTGCCCAAGGTCTAGGCCCAGGACCAACGCTGCCCAAGGCCAGGTCCCATAACCAAGGCCTGAGACTAGACCTAGAAAAGATCCAACGATAGGGGCCAGCAAGATGCTGGGTCCCATTCACCAAGGCCCAGGCCTAGGCCAAAGGCCTGATACTGGGCCCAATGCAGGGGCCCAATGGTGAAGCCTAGGCCCACATCTGACCCTGGGTCACCTAGGCCTTAACCTAATTCCAGGGCCTGGAACAAGGCTAGGTCCTGATCACCAAGGCCTTGGGCCAAGGCCTAGCAATGGTCTGATGCTGAGGCTTTACTGAGGCCAGGTCCTGGGTCTAGGCCTAGAGCTAAGGCCAGGTCCTGTCACTGAGGTCTGTGCTTGGGCAAGTTCTAGGCCCAATGATGGGGCCAAGCCTGAGGCCAGGTCCCAATCATTGAGCTCTAGGTCTGGATCTGACTCCAGGTCCCAACAAAGGGTGGGTCCTGTCATTGAGGCACAGGGCTGAGGCCTGGCAAGACTCTGGGTTTATTTGCAAACCTGTGTCTAGGCCAAGAGCTGAGGCAGATTCCTGGTCACTGAGGTCCCAGTCTAGGCCTGGGTCCAACACCAGGACCAGCTAAGACTGGGTCCCAGTCACAAAGGCATGGGCCTAATGCCTAGACCTACATTTCTACAGTCATACAACAAAATGCTGCTATCTACCCTAGAGAATGGTGCCACAGTAAGGTCACTATGGTGCATCCTTCGGTCAGAGAATATTATTTGTAGTCCCCTGATCAAGAAAAGAGGAGGGCCTACTGACAGACCTCTGTACCTAGGTTTCAGTACTGGGTCTAGCCTAGAGATGGGCCATGGCTGACGGGATATGACCTCAGCCAGGCCACTGTGTCAGGCCCGAGGCTGGATCACTGTTGCCAAAGCCCAGGCCCTGTCATTGAGCTCAAGATTAGATCCCAGCCCAGATCTCAAAGGCCAGGGCCCTGCCTTGGCTGGGCTTTGGTGTCAGGCTCAGGTTTGGACCTAGGCCCTAGGCCCAAGCTGTTAGGAGTTTGCCTGCTAAGCAGCCTCATTTTACCTTGCTGCCACTTGCAATGATGCCCCCCCCCCCCCCCCCAAAAGGGGCCTACATCAAGCTTAGTTTCCAGCCTTGCCAAACTCCTCCTCTCTACTTGTGGCATACCCAAGTTTTATCCTATGTAAACCTGCCTAACCTTCGTATCCTTGCTTTCACATGGTGTCTCTCTTGGCTTCATGTCCTGACCCTTGCTCCTTGTTTTGCCTTATGGCCTTTGGGCATTCCTACCTTGTGGCCTTTGGGCCTTCTTGCCATAACTTGAGGCCTTTGGGCCTATTCTGCCTTGAATCCTACCTTGAGACCTTCAGGCCTATTCTGCCTTGTATTCGGTCTTGAGGCCTTTGAGGCCTACTCTGTCTAATACCCTGCCTTGTAGTCTCTCCAGGCCTTCCTATTGCCTAGCAGCCTACGGGCCTCCTGCCTTGTTGCCTTCGGGCTTCTATGTTCTTTGTTTGGTGTTATCCTTTTCTGCCTTGTCTAACTCCTGCGCTAGTCTGCCTTGTTTGGTATTGTCCTTGGTTAATTTTGTTGTGCTCTACCAGTCCTGTCTGTTCCAGTATCTAGTTCGATCCTGCCTGTACCAGAGACCTGTACTTATCTTGCCTTGTTTCAGTCAGTGTCTTTTCTAGTTCCAGGTCCTGCCCAGTGTCCTGTCCAGCCTTGCCTTTTCCTGCTTGCCAAGTCCTGCCTGCCTTATCCTACCTCTCTTGTCCAAGCTTTGCCTTGTCCAAGCCTTGTCTTCAGCCTTGCCTAGTCCAAGCCTTACCATCAGCCTTGCTTAGTCTAAGCCTTGACTTCAGCCTTTCCTCATACAGCCTGTCTTCTAGGCTTGCCTGCTCAGTCTTGCCTGTCCTGCCTTGGCTTTCCAGCCTTGCCCTGCCTAGTCTGGTTCCAGCCTTTATGGACTCACTATATAATGTCTCCGCAGAGACATATTGGCCCCCAGAACCCAAGAGCTCAACCTGTGGGAGAGGGGGATTGCTAGGTGGAAGACCAGCCTTTGTCTTTTCCTGAGTCCTGCCTTGCATTCCCATTTTGCTCTCTGGCTGGGTTCCCCAAATCCCAGAATCCATGACACAGGCCTTGGTGACTGGGACTCAGCCTAGGCTGGGTTCAGGTGATAGCTTGGACCTGATATTTGACTCAAGCTTAGAAAACAGTGACCAGAAACTGGCCTCAGGCTGGACTCCAGCATTAGGCTTAAGCCTAAGACCAAGCCCGCACCTTGGCAATGGGACCTGGACTCGGCAATGGAACCTGGCCTTGGCCAGGCCCTGGCATCAGAATCAGGCCTAGGACTCAGTGATTTGAACCCTGCCTTGCGCCAGTTCCTGGTGTTGGGCCTATTTGTCCGAGGCCTATTTTCGGTTTGTATCATTCATACAAACCAAAAATGACCTCATTCATTGTATTATTTTACATTTGTTCAAAACAAATACACATCCCTAAAAATTATGTAGATGAAATTCAGACTAAAAGGTGAAACCCAACAGTGTGAGGTCTACATGAGATGTATGTGGTATGTGAGCCTAGATTTCTGTCCCTACTGAGCTATGAACCAGTGTTACAATTAACAACGAAAAAAACTGAGATTGTTTAAAAAATAAAAGTTAAACCATCTAAACTATAAGAAATTCAAATGTTCTCACTTTGTTAATTGTTCCTTTATGTTGGGAAGAGTAGCTTCATAACAGAAAGGGAATTATGTCTGAAAGACTACATTGAGAGAAAAGAGTGGCAGTCAGAGTATGAATTTCTTCAGATTAGATATCAGTTATTGCTTGCCTGGAATCCATTTTTGTTCTCATTAATAATGCACATTAATTTAATACCAAAAATAAAATTTGCCTATACTCATGGATATGAAAGGAAAAACTCATTCAACATAATTCTAAAGCAGGGGTAGCCTGTGGGATACATACAGTCCACCACCTTTCATATGCAAACTTGAAATGAAGCAGGAGAAAGGATTAGGATGTAAATGGGAAAAAAAGGTATTACAATTCATTTTTTCATTTTTATAAGGTGGTGGGTTTTATTCAGGTTTCAGTTTGATTAATGTTCATTTTGGTTCATTTCTTTTGCCAAATCAAAACAAACACAAAATCTAAAGAAATTACCAAAACAAAATATTGAACCAAAACAGGGCACTCCTATTCCCTCCTCACCCTGCTGCTGCCTGACTGGACTAGGCCCTATCCAAGGCCTTTATCCACCCCTGGCAAATAAGTTGAGGCCTTCCTAGGCCTCTCTGCTCTCACCACCCCCTGCAAATTAATTGGGACTTCCCCAGGTCTCTTTGACCCCTGCCAGCCAGCATTTAAGCTAGAGCTAAGGCTTTCCCAGTCCCGTTTGAGGAGTTCTGCATGGCAAAAAGGGGCAGGATCAATGCTCAGTTGCTCCTGCTCTGACAATTCCCCTTTAAAAATGGTGCAGCCCTCAAGGCCAGTTGAACCCATATTGCAATATGGCAGTAAAGTAATATGTTCCAGGCTTGCCTGCTCAGCCTTGCCTGTCCTGCCTTGTCTCTCCGGCCTTGCCTTGCCTAGTCTGGTTCCAGCCTTTATGGGGTCACTATATAATGCTGCCGCAGAGACATATTGGCCCCCCAGAACCCAAGACTAAATAAGTAAGTTAGTAAAGTAATATGGCCATGAAGTAATATGACCATAAAAGAAGTTTGTCCTTTTCATTATGAAAAACATATTCATTTGAAATTAATGCATACCCCTAACATAGAATACAAATGCAAACAATGGCAGTATGTAAGGGAAAAAAAAGTGCTACTTTCACTGTCTCCATGGTGGCCGTCCCCCCTACTCTCCGTACAATGCTTGCTTCCTGTTTCAATGGAACCAAATGTCATGGAGAAAGCCTCTTTCTGTGGACAATGAGTGTGGTACCTTTACTGCCTCTGTGCTGTTGCTATCGGTGACTATACAATCGCCATTCAGAACTAGGTTCCTTTTGAGAGTGCAGTGAACAAATGAACACTAATGCCTGTACACTTTTAGCACTATCAGCATTTAGTATTCAGCAGAGGTGGAAGGAAGAAAGACTGTACCTTCCTTCTGTTTGCCTTAAAGCGTTTTGGAAATTCTTAGGGTTGGGGGAGTTGGGAAGTGGAGGACCAATTGTGTTTTCTTAAGAAAAGATGGGAAGAGGGTAGAAATGAAGGCTTTAGGGAACCACCATTTTGTTTTTATTATAAGATGGGATAAAAAAAATGGGAGGGTGATCTGGAGAAGAATGGGGGTTCAGAGCAACACTATTTTATTTAAGGAAGATAGGAGGTGTCCAGGACTGGGGTTAGGGTGTTAGACAAGTTTGTTTGTTTTTGTCTGGCCTGATTTAAGTCTGCTTTTCCAGCCCCTAACTTTGTCTGGCCATTTGTATCCAGATAGCATTGAAGATCATAATAACAAGCTAAATACTGAAGACCATCCCCAATACACCCTTAGTCTGACCTTCTTTTTGACTAGCTAAATCTGTGTGTACATTAATTTCCTTGGTATAGCTTTATCCATTCAGAGTATGTATATTTTTAACCAGGCAGAATTAACTGGCTAATTGCCAAAGTTAGGGGGTCATTTTTCAAAATGCGATAAGGCGTTTTCGCATGCGATAGGCCCTTACCGCATGCGATCGCACCATATCGTATGTTGCGATGCAAATTCCAAAAATAGGAGGAGTGGGCTAGCCTGTCTGTGAAGAGCTATTGCACAGCCATGATGCTGATTTTAAGAGAGAGAGAGAGAGAGAGAGAGAGAGAGAGAGAGAGAGAGAGAGAGAGAGAGAGAGAGAGAGAGAGAGAGAGAGAGAGAGAGAGACTGGCCATAATGTCATGGCCCATAGGTAGGTATTTGTATCCCTATGGTAGGCCCACCTAGTAACTCGAGGTGGGGATTAGTTAAGAGTGTAGGGGGTTAGGGACCACTTTGACATTCTACGTGACACCTACGAACAGAACAGTGGTCTCTTGTGAAGATTTGCTGGCCTTCGGAGTGAGGAAACTTGACATCAAGCTAGCTTGAGAGAACATTGCCCAAATCTCATCTTGGAGTGAGTTTCCTCACTCCGAAGGCCAGCAAATCTTCACAAGAGACCACTGTTCTGTTCGTAGGTGTCACGTAGAATGTCAAAGTGGTCCCTAACCCCCTACACTCCTAACTAATCCCCACCTCGAGTTACTAGGTGGGCCTACCATAGGGATACAAATACCTACCTATGGGCCATGACATTATGGCCAGTCTCTCTCTCTCTCTCTCTCTCTCTCATATATATATATCTGGGACCATTAAAAATGGTCCCCCAGGGGTGGAAATATAACAGGTCTGGCACTTATCACAGAATCTGAAGTGGTATCACAATTTGTGCTAACTTAGCTCTTCACACAGGTAATTAGTGATAAATGCTATATTAGCATAAAACACACCACTTTTGCTATCGCAAGCGGTACTTACCGCATTTTGATAAATCCACACCTTAGTCAGTTAATCTTTTGAAAATTGACCACTATGTTTCTATGCTACAGGTCAAGCTCCTGAACTCATTATATTTTCTTGCCTCTGAGTTTTTTCAAATGTGAATCGGTTATATACTCCTTCAGATAACACAAGGACTAGGGGGCATTCCATGAAGTTAGCAAGTAGCTCATTTAAAACAAATCATAGAAAATTCTTTTTCACTCAATGCATAATTAAGCTCTGGAATTTATTGCCAGATGATGTGGTTACAGCAAATAGCTGGGTTTAGAAAAGGTTTGGAGCAGAAGTAGATAAACTGCTAGTAATCAATAAGGATTAGTAACTTGAAATTTATTCATTTAATGTTTGGGTACTTGCCAGGTACTTGTGACTTGGTTGGCCACCATTGGACACAGGATACTGGACTTGATGGACCCTTAGTCTGACCCAGTATGGCATATCTTATGTTCTTATGTTCAAAACATTTTCATGTCATAGTCAGCTTTCCTAATATGATGGGCGCTATTGAAGCAGATATGACAAAATCTATGCCACTTAGTAAAAGGGAAGGGGACTTCCACTATAGAAAGTGCTATCATTCCTTGAATGTGCAGGTGGTGTGTGATGCACACATGACCATTCTGAATATGTTTGCCAGGTTCCCAGGTTCCTGCAATGATTTCATTATCCTACATCACTCCACCCTCTTCCAACAGTTTGATGAGGGGCACTATGGCAGATGCTGATTGTTGGATGAGTATTCTTAACACACACACATACACACACACATACACACACACATACACACACACACAAACACACACTGCTTCTTACATGTGCCAGGGATATCTCTAAATGTTAACCAAGAAAATACCAAAAAGAAAATGTAGATACTATGAGGTCTCCACCAAGTAGCCCTAGTCCCGGGCCTTTAATTTTAATCCATCTGCACTGCAGGCTGTGCCATTCAATACTCCTTCTCTCCCAGAAGCTTGCAGGAATAGGCAGTCTGTTAGGAATAAGGGAGGGTTAGGCCATGTGACTAGGAGGCAGTGTAATTTTGATTCTCTAGAGTTAGGGCCTCAGCTTAGCAAAGGAAGGGAAAGTCAGTGCACTGCCCCACCAGTTCTTGGTGAGAGGCTGGAGGAAAAGAGAGGGAAACAAAGTGATTTTGATAATTTTTCCTAGACTGAATGTGAGGATTTTGGCCGGTTTGACCTGCACCTTCTGGGAGTCTGTAACCCCCTCTCCAGAGGTGCGGAAAGGACCTGTGCACCCCTTCGACACATCAAGAGGACGTTGCAGAGCCCAGCCAATGAAACCCCTTTTTGGTATCTTTTCTATTCTGTGGGAAGGAAGGTGTTTTTGCCAGCCCCCTTCTTTGCCCAGTGAGAGAACTATTATTCAAAGAGGAGTTTGGAGAAGAAGACCATCAGGAGACCCCCCAACAGAAGTTTCCACCCTGGGACATGGGACAGGCAGGTGAAGATTGGGAGTGCCCCTCTGGAATCAGGTACTGGGGGTAAAAGGGACATCTGCCCTGGTTAGGACTCTCTTGCCCCTTGGGACAGACATCATTTCACACTGTGGATGGATTACAAGACACAAGTTTCAGAAAAAATGGACACTTTCACTGAGGGATACATCATTTAAACTTGTACTACATCAAAGTCAAGGAATTTGCATGTATTTGGACATTTTATTTATTCACTTTACTGATTTTCCTACAATCGATATAAATAAATATTATTTTGAACCCCCATACATTGAGTCTTACCTGCTTTGTCCAGGTACCTGATCTGAAGAGCATGGGTAACACACACATCAACAAGGTTTCCATGGCCTGGGCCATGAAGGCTATTCTTCACCCCCACAGAAAGAATTCCTTTCTGGGAGAAAGAAGAGTTGGGGGAAAAACAGAAGAGCTAGCCCAAGGAAAGAAATTCTTTTATGGCCCTTTGGGATCAGCACTTGTTCCCTGAGAAAGGGTTACAGAAACACGGTTAGCATGAATGACCCCCGTTACCTATCACCCCAATTTGGCACTTGTTTTCATTCTTGCATGTACATCTCACTTTATAACAGTAAAAGGGTGAGAGACCACTCACAACACAGTTTTCACATTAAAAATTTGTTTTACAGAGAATGGTTGCCTTCATAATACTCTTCTCTGTAGTGCCCTTCTATTTTATCTACTCCTTCCTGGTAAGCATGAGCCTATCTGGAGTAAGTAGTTTGTTGTGAATGTAGCATAACAGAGGAGAAGGAACTGGGGATCAGGACTCTATATAGCATAGTAGAGTATACTCCAGGCTCACTCAATGCATGGGGGTCCCCTGCCAACTGTAAGCCACAAAAATAAACACCTCACTGTCATTAGCCTTCATAACGATCTGCTGCTGATAACAATGCTGCTCATCTCCTTGTCTAATGCCAGCCCTAGCAGCACACCTTGCAGTGGCCCTTTCTAAATCATCAGGTTATTGTGGGATAGAAGAAGGAATCAAAGGATGGGTCTGGGGAGGAAGGAGGGGAGATCATTACTGGTTTGGGATTGGGAGGATAAAAGGAGTAGATAGCAGATGGGGGTGGGTTTTAAAATACCATGGTCAGCATTCAGCAGCAGTCAGGATCCTGAAGACCTGAGGAAAATGAGAAGGGGTGAAACCAAAAGAGAGACAGGGAATCTGCTTGATAGCAATTAACTTGAATCCTTTATAGTGAAGATTTTTATTCTACAGTCACAGGGATAAGGACTATTCATATAGGACTTGACAGATATGTGAGACCATACGGTACATGTTCAGTTATCCATTATAGACAAGCCAGCATAGTCAGTAAGAATTTGCTACATGAGAAAATCTCCACACAGCTCTTCCATCACAACACTTCATTTAAGAAAGTGCCAGCTTGCAAGAATCTTGTAGAAGACAGTATCTTGCAGAAAATCCTTACAGTTATTCAACATCGCCTGACCTACATCGGACCTGCCAACCATAATCTGCAATGCAGAGTGTAATTCTATGTCTGACCTGCAGATCAGACAGAATATTAAGTCAAGGAACCAGCAGGAAGATATCACCCCATCAAACAGGGCCTTCAGCCATGACACAAGCAATTAAGCATCATCAAGTTGTGTCTTGTTTCACTGGCTCTTCATCTTGGGGGGGTGCCATAGAATGGATATCCTGATCCACCCTTTTGATCTTTGGTTGATGGCCCTCTGATGGCCCCCCGTAGATGAGAATAGTTTTGACTTAGTGGAAATGACAAGAAGGGTGTTGTTGTTCTGGGGAAAATCAAAGCCAGGCCAGAATAAGAGGGTGAATTTGGTAATGGCTGTTCTCAGTCTGTCCATGTACCATTGCTGCTGTTTGGACACTTTACCCACATATCTTATGGCACATGTTCAATGTGTCACATTATGATGCAAATGTCATCTATCCATTTTTCAATGCTTAAGAAAACTATTTATTTACAACATACTAACATTTGCACATCAGCAGGAGTGATTTACATAATTCAGTGCCCATGCAACATGCAACAGAGGATTTACGCACATAACCGGGTCTACGCGCGCCGGGCCTATTTTCAAAAGGCCTGGCGACACACGTAAAACCCCGGGACGCGTGTAAGTCCTGGGGCTTGCAAAAAGGGGCGGGTGAGGGCGGGGAGTGGGCGAGGCGGTCCGGGGGCGTGGCCAGAGGCTTCCGTCAGAGAGGTCATTGCTGCTCTGTTGGAGGATTGCATGCTGGCAGGCTGCCGGCCTGCGCAAAAGGTAAGATAAACATTTTGGGGGGAGTTAGAGTAGGGCTAGGGGGGAAAGGTTAGGGAAAGGGGTGAGAAGGTCAGGTTAGGGGAAAGGGTGCCATAGAATGGATAAAGGGAAGTTCCCTTCCAGGCTGCTCTGATTTCGGAGCGGCCTGGGAGGGAACGGAGGGAGGTAGCGCGGCTCGGCGCATACAAGGTACACAATTGTGCACCCCCCTTGCGCGCGCTGACCCCGGATTTTATAACATGCGTGCGCCAGGTAGCATGCACACATGTAAGCCGCGCACGCTTCTTTTAAAATCTATCCCAATATGTTTAAGCAAAACAGCTGCACAATTGTAACAGTCTTTGTAGCAGTTCAAAAGTTACAGTCACAAGCAGAATAAGGATTTTATGACCTGTTGCCTCACTCTCCTAGGATACCTTCATGTGCCTTCTTGGACATTAGACTTCTTTGGGCCAGTGTTGATACACTGTTTCTTCAGAGACCCTTTGCAGTTCCTGTTTTTCCAAATGCTTGAATCTTTCTCCTTTTATATCGCTATTCTTCCTCCTCCGGACTCCTGCATCAGATCACCACATGGCCAACTTTCTCCTTCCACCTCTTTTCTTCCATATGTCTAGAAACTGCTGGGTAGACACTTTACTGACACACACTTCATTCACCCACAGGAATCCATAAAAGATGAACCCAGAGTGAGGGGTGTGTTCCCTCAGTGCAGGGATACCCTCCACTTCTCGGGTACAGCTACTTATAGTGCAATGTGAGAAGCATCATCACAGGGATTTTACTGTGTGGCCCTTTACAGGAAACCAAGGACAAGAGGCAAACTTCCTCCCTTTCCAGTTCCTTTCTCTGCCTAAGAGACAGGAGTCTGGACTTCTGCTCCTCCTCCTCTTAGCTCCAAACCCTCTGACAATTAACATTGATTAAAAACTATGTTACCGAACCCTATGGCACCTATGTAAACTGAAAGATTTTAATAGCATTAAGAAAATAAGAACATAAGAAATTGCCATGCTGGGTCAGACCAAGGGTCCATCAAGCCCAGCATCCTGTTTCCAACAGAGGCCAAAAACCAGGCCACAAGAACCTGGCAATTACCCAAACACTAAGAAGAACCCATGCTACTGATGCAATTAATAGCAGTGGCTATTCCCTAAGTATAATTGATTAATAGCCATTAATGGACTTCTCCTCCAAGAACTTATCCAAACCTTTTTTGAACCCAGCTACACTAACTGCACTAACTACCTTCTCTGGCAACAAATTCCAGAGCTTTATTGTGCGTTGAGTGAAAAAGAATTTTCTCCGATTAGTCTTAAATGTGTTACTTGCTAACTTCATGGAATGCCCCCTAGTCCTTCTATTATTCGAAAGTGTAAATAACCGAGTCACATCTACTCGTTCAAGACCTCTCATGATCTTAAAGACCTCTATCATATCCCCCCTCAGCCGTCTCTTCTCCAAGCTGAACAGCCCTAACCTCTTCAGCCTTTCCTCATAGGGAAGCTGTTCCATCCCCTTTATCATTTTGGTTGCCCTTCTCTGTACCTTCTCCATCACAACTATATCTTTTTTGAGATGCGGCGACCAGAATTGTACACAGTATTCAAGGTGCGGTCTCACCATGGAGCGATACAGAGGCATTATGACATTTTCCGTTCTATTATCCATTCCCTTCCTAATAATTCCTAACATTCTATTTGCTTTTTTGACTGCTGCAGCACACTGAGCCGACGATTTTAAAGTATTATCCACTATGATGCCTAGATCTTTTTCCTGGGTGGTAGCTCCTAACACGGAACCTAACATCGTGTAACTACAGCAAGGGTTATTTTTCCCTATGTGCATCACCTTGCACTTGTCCACATTAAATTTCATCTGCCATTTGGATGCCCAATCTTCCAGTCTTGCAAGGTCCGCCTGTAATGTATCACAGTCTGCCTGTGATTTAACTACTCTGAATAATTTTGTATCATCCGCAAATTTGATAATCTCACTCGTCGTATTCCTTTCCAGATCATTTATATATATATTGAAAAGCATCGTTCCCAATACAGAAACCTGAGGTACTCCACTGTTTACCCTTTTCCAGTGAGAATATTGACCATTTAATCCTACTCTCTGTTTTCTGTCTTTTAACCAGTTTGTAATCCACGAAAGGACATCGCCTTCTATCCCATGACTTTTTAGTTTTTGTAGAAGTCTCTCATGAGGGACTTTGTCAAACGCCTTCTGAAAATCCAAATACACTACATCTACCAGTTCACCTTTATCCACATGTTTATTAACCCCTTCAAAAAAATGAAGCAGATTTGTTAGGCAAGACTTCCCTTGGGTAAATCCATGTTGACTGTGTCCCATTAAATCATGTCTTTCTATATGCTCTACAATTTTGATCTTGAGAATAGTTTCCACTATTTTTCCCGGCACTGAAGTCAGGCTCACTGGTCTATAATTACCCGGATCTACTTTTATGTGCCTTACTGTAAACTGTTGTGACGGTACCCACCTTAACGACGGTATAGAAAAGATTTAAAATAAAGAAATAAATAAAGAAATAGAAGCTTCTGTTTTACACCTCTGTGGCCACTCTTTGAAGGAAGTACCATTACAAATGGCTCATCTCACTCACTACTCTGATATCCTCAATAGTTCTCCATCAGGAACTGCCTATATGCTCCTTTACATGAGGTTCATACATATTGAAATAAGGCGCAATTCCAAACAGGGGCTACATAAAGAAGATTACATGAAATGATTGGTATATACTGCCCTCCAAGCTACAGTATGTTTTATAAGCCAGGTTATAGTACTTTTCCTTAGATTTCTTGGCAAATATTTTTAAGCTACAAGTTTTTTTTTAATTCTAAATTTGTGAATTGGACCTTTAAATAGTAGATGCATTTGTCAGAGAAGAGGCCAAGGGAGAAGGAAATATGCATCCACACCTACCTAATGGAAAAATTGAACACTGGAGATCATCTTGGTTAGGGCTTCATTGAGATGAGCATTCATGACAGAGTTTGGCACACACTCTGATTATTTTGGCAAGAGACTCAGCTGAGTGCTAAAATCATTACTGAGCAACCTAAATCTAAATAAACACCCACCTTTCCCCATTTATTATAGCGATTAAATTACTTGCCTTGCATAATGGTAATGTTCGTAGCTGTCAGGTTCTCATTTCCCTATGGCATTTAAAATTTTCTTTTTCCGTGTTTCAGCTTTCTCATATGTTATGCTACAGACAAGAATGATATTGTGTCTCACAGGTTATCTGTCAACCAATTAAACTGCACTTTCCATGATGCTCACATTGTTAATTTTTTTTTTTTTTATTGTGAAGCAGTTAAGGTAATAATATAAGTGGAGAAAGGGCAGTTTTATAATGTGGCGGAAGACGGAGGGCCAGACAAATGCCTTGAGAGAGACATTTGTCATTATCACATGCACAGCTGAAGGGAAACACAGACTTCAAAGTCTGCAATCCACTGCATTTCTGATCCTCCTTTTTCATGTTACCTCTGAACACAAAAAGGAATTAATTAGCATAGGTTTGAAACTTATAAGTGGTAAGGCCAACTGCCAAGGCTTCCTTCCTCAACCTCTGAACAGTAAAGAACTGGACTCATATGTTCCAGTGGTTTGTTTTTGTTTGTTTGTTTTACTTTATATCCCTATGTAATGTGTTAACTTACATCTGATAGAAGAAGATTCTTCTGGTAACTTATATTTTTCACAAACTATTCCCAACTGATTAGCAGTAAGGTTCTGTGCTCTTCATTTTATTAATATCCTGACATTAAATGAGTGGTTTATGGCTCCAGCCAATCAGATTCAGACACCATTCCACTCTGCTACTGTTGAAGGGAACAGCATAATCTTAACATTATTTACCTTTTAATTAGAATTTTATTAATCCCTGAGGGATGGCACTGACATCCTAAACCTTTAAAAAAATCTAGTCTTTATTCCTGTATTACCATAACAAAAAAATTTGTTTTCCTGAAACTCAGTGTTACTAGTGTCTGCCTTTCTATAAATTATTTTTCATATAATTTTTATATCCTTATTTAAAACTTTCTCCATTGAACATTTTGTGATGTATCTTATTCATCAGAAGCTCACAGCTTTCAAATGTCAAAAAATGTCTGTGTCAATTGTCATTTTTTACCAGGACGCGAAAGTACATTAAGACTTCAGGGTAAATACTAGTGATGTTTACAAAGTATTTTGTTACACAGTGACATCTGTACCATTACCGTGTGAACACATTTTATCTGTTATGTTTATCATATCTGTTGGTTGTTACTTATTCAATATTAGTATCTATTTGTTTACAGAGGTACTAGATCTGTATGTTTGTCACATATTGCTGTTGATGAAAAATGAAAACCTAATAAAGATGATTCTACTAAAAAAAAAACTTGTAAACATATAAAAACATGTAAAACAAATAACATAAAAGATTTAAAATCCAGGACAGAGCCACAATAAAGAAAATGCACCAAAATTGTGATAAACGTATGATAAAACTATTGAAGCATAATATTGGTAAATAGTCATCTCATAAGCTCATCGGAAAATGCCATCAAAAACAAAAGAAAGATTTTAGTGCCTTCCGAAATTTCAAATAATCTTTCTCCAAACGTAATGACAATGATAAGGAGTTCCAAAGATTAAGTGCAATCAGAAAAAAATAATCTTTTGTATAATTTCTAGTCTAATTTGCTTTAGAAGAAGGTAAAATCAGAAGCTCCTGCTGTACTGACATCTGAGATCGTATAGTTCACAAAGACTACTAAGCGTGCTAAATAAAGCAGAGTTCCAAATCTAAAGCTTTACACACCAGGCATCCAATTTGAATTGAATGTGTGCAGATATAAAACCTAATTACACCTGCTATTTGGTGTGCATAGTTTTGCAGAGAGAACTTATGTGCATTCTTTTTAAAATAAAAAAGTATGAGTTTAATTTTCAAAAAGATTTACATGTGTGAATGAAAGTACTATTGTAGCAATTATCAAAAGCCATTTACCTACGCTGAGGTAGATCTTTAAAAAGTACGCGCGTGCGTACTTTTGTTTGCGCAACCTTTGTGAACAAAAGTACGCCGGATTTTATAAGATACGCGTGGCTACGCGCGTATCTTATAAAATCCGGGGTCAGCGCGCGCAAGGCTGCGCAAAATCGGCAGCCTGCGCGTGCTGAGCCGCGCAGCCTGCCGCCATTCCCTCCTAGGCCACTCCGAAATTGGAGCGGCCTCGGAGGGAACTTTCCTTCCGCATCCCCCCACCTTCCCCTCCCTTCCCCTCCCTTCCCCTTCCTAACCCACCCCCGGCCCTACCTAAATCCCCCCCCCACCTTTCTTGCCGCGCCGCCTCGCATCCCCCGGCACAGGCCGCAGTGCCGGGGGACTCGGGACCGCCCTCCCAGCCCGCCCCCGAACCATCGCCATGCCCCCGGACCCGCCCTGGACTGCCCCCTGAGCCTGGACCTGCCCCGCAGACACGCCCCCTCCCGCCCCTTTTACGAAGCCCCGGGACTTACGCGCATCCCGGGGCTTTGCGCGCACCGGCGGCCTATGCAAAATAGGTGCACCGGCGCGCGAGTGCCCTGCGCGCGTAAATCCGCCTACTCTTAGCTGTAAAAAAGGATCTCCAACTTCTATCACAGAAGTGCGATCTCCCAAAACAGTACGAAGTAGGCTTTTTTAAATCTAAGTCGCTTCAAATCTGTCTCATTTACACCCCCCCAGGTCTACTAGAGAAAGACTCATCCCCCCTCATTGAATTCTTTGCTAATTCCCTCTCTGCTGACATACCCACGATTCTCCTTGGAGACTTTAACTTACACTTGGATGCCCGCCCACAATCACCGGCCTGTGAAGCTTTCATTTCCTCCCTCGAAGCTATGGGCTTCAATCAAATTGTTCACTCCCCTACACACAAAGCTGGCCACACCCTAGATCTGATCTTCATCAACTCACCCATCAACATAAGCAACCCCCCATCATGCCTGGCAGTCCCCTGGTCTGATCACTCCTTGATCCTTACTAACCTCACTCTTCCACAATTTTCCCCCACTTTACCTTGCCAGCCCATATCCTTTAAATACCGCAAAACCTGCAATGTGAACACCATCTCACAAGCATGCTCTGACATAGACAGTCAAATTGACCTCTCTTCCCCAGACGACGCCTTCTCCTCTTGGATTAACATCACCCGGAGCATTGCCAACAAGCATTGCCCAATAACAACAAAAACCCTCAACCCGAACCATAGAAACAGAAAACCCTGGTACACACATGATCTCAAAATTCTTAAAACTCAGCTCAGAGCTGCCGAAAGGTGTTGGCGCAAACACCACTCCTCCGCAGCCAAGACCAAATATTACCAACGCATGCACGAATATAGAAATGCCATCCTCCATACTAAGCGCGAATACTATGCCAAAAAAATTCACGGTCTTCAACACAACCCCAAGGCCCTTTTCACTATGGTTGCAGACCTTACCACTCCCTCTCACACCCTACAATGAACAACCTCCTCCAAGAACCGATGCAACGATTTAGCACACTTCTTCAGAGATAAAGTTGCATCCATCACGGCACACTTTTCCCACAATAATGTGCCTCTTCCTATTATCAGCACCGCAGCAGCTCTTTCCTCTTTCGACTCGTCTTCCTCCCTGGAAGTCGAGAATATCTTAAAAAAGATGAAACCCTCCTCTCATCCCTCTGAAACTATCCCCTCTAAGCTCCTACTATCTATTCCCAAAGTTATTGCCAAACCTCTATCCAACATCTTCAACTGCTCCCTAGAGCAAGGCACAGTCCCTATCATTCTCAAACAAGCAGTAGTGAAACCGCTACTCAAAAAACCCAATCTTGATCCTGCCACATTGTCCAATTACAGACCTGTTTCCAACCTACCCCTACTAGCCAAAATTCTTGAAAAACTAGTTAACTCTCGCCTTTCTCTCCACCTTGAACAACATAACATTCTCCCATCAACCCAACATGGTTTCAGGAAGCATTTAAGTACTGAAACCCTGCTACGCTCTCTTTCTGACACCCTTATCAGAGGTATAGACTCAGGATCCTCCTATCTGATTGCCATGCTAGACATTTCTGCTGCGTTTGACACTGTCAATCACTCTATCCTCCTCAACATCCTCAGAAGTATTGGGATCTCTGGTAACGCACTCTCCTGGATACAATCCTATCTCCAAAATTGCTTTTTCACTGTCCTAGTTGATAACAATGAATCTGAACCTATCAGTCTCCCGCAAGGTGTTCCCCAGGGCTCCTCCCTCTCCTCTACTCTCTTTAATATCTACATGCTTCCCCTTACCACCCTTCTCTCAAACCTTCACATCAAGCATTTCATCTATGCAGACGATGTGCAAATTCTCTTCCCCTTTTCTGACTCCCTCCAAACTGCCCTACAAAACTGGGAATCCTGCCTTTCAGCCATTAACCAACTCCTCACAGACATGCACTTGGCTCTAAGTCCTAACAAAACTGAACTTTTAATCATCTCTAATAAGGATCCTCTCCCAGCTATTCCTCACATGCATCTACTTCTTTTTCCACACACACTCGCAACCTAGGTGTCCTCTGGTACACACGACTGAACTAAGATCCCTAAAAAATACCCTCAGGCAGCGTGAGAGAAACTGGCGTAAAGCCCCCTCACCCCAACTCGCCTCAAGTTTCAAAACTACCCTTCACCAATATAGAATAACCACCCTCAAAACAAAAAGAGACTACTTTTCAGCTAAGATCCACCAATACATGTACAACCCGAAAGCCCTTTTCAATTATGTTGCCAACCTCACCAAATCCTCTCAGCCCACTATCCCTGAGAATGATGCCTCCACTAAGAGCGAAGAAATCGCCCAGTATTTCCTCACAAAAATCACCAACATCCTCCGCAGATTTCAACACCCTTCTCCATCCACCTCCCCTTCCCCCTCCCTCCAACCTTCCCCCACTTCACCCACCCTCCAAACCCTTGACCTGACTTCCGCTAAAGAAGTGGAATCTATTCTCAGAAAACTCAAACCAGCTTCCCACCCTTCAGACACCATTCCCACAAAATCCCTCCTCTCCATCCCGAACACTATATCCAAACCCATCGCAGACATCATAAACTCCTCCCTCTCTTCAGGCTCTGTCCCAGATGCTCTTAAACAAGCTATTGTCAAGCCCCTCCTAAAAAAACCAACACTAGACCCTAAAGACCCCCGCTAACTTCCGCCCTATCTCTAACCTGCCCTTCCTATCCAAAATTATGGAAAAGATTGTAAACATCCAACTTACAGAATATCTAGAAAGCAACAACATTCTGCATCCAGCCCAATACGGCTTCCGTAAATACCTCAATACAGAAACCCTCCTGCTCTCCCTCACGGACCACTTACTCATAGGCATGGACCGAGGCAACTGTTACCTCCTCGCCCTACTCGACATCTCAGCTGCCTTTGATACCATCAACCATAACCTCCTCATCAACCGGCTATCCGAAATAGGCATCTCAGGCCTAGCCCTACTATGGTTTAAATCCTACTTATCTAACAGAAAGTTCTCCGTCAAGATAGGAAACGCCAACTCCACACTCTATCCCTTGTCTCAAGGTGTCCCACAAGGCTCCTCCCTCTCCTCCACCCTTTTCAACATTTATCTCACACCTCTATGTCAGCTCCTCACAGACCTCGGCCTCAAATTCTACCTCTATGCAGATGACGTTCAAATCGTCATTCCCATTCACAACTCTCTCTCAGATGCCCTTGCCTTCTGGAACACATGTCTTGCCAACATCAATGACTTCCTCACCAACATCCACCTCGCTCTAAACTCCTCCAAAACAGAGCTGCTCCTTATCTCTCCTCACCTCCCTCCCAAACCACCGATCTCCAACGATCCAGCTTTCAACGTCATAACACCCCAACCCACAGTAAGAGACCTTGGGGTTATCATAGATCAACAACTCAATCTCAAAAAACAGATCAACTCCATCCTCAAAGAAGGTTTCTTCAAGCTTCACATCCTGAAGAAACTCAGACCCCTCCTCCACTATCATGACTTCTGCACCGTCGTCCAAGCCACCCTTTCCTCAAAGCTGGACTACTGTAATGCCCTCTTCCTTGGCCTACCCTCCTCCACCACCAAGCCCTTACAAATGCTCCAGAATGCCATCGCCAGGGTCATCACCAACTCAAGGAAAGCTGATCACATTACCCCAATACTCAAAGAACTCCACTGGCTCCCCATCGCATCCCGAATTCTCTTCAAAATTCTAACCATAGTGCACAAGTCCATCCACTCGCACAATTCCAATTGGTTGGATGAACCCTTTCGTCCTATACGCACTGAACGACCCACTTGCACTGTCAACAAAGGCACCCTCTCCATTCCCCCTTTGAAAAAAGCCCACCTCTCCTCTACTAGGGACCGTGCACTATCCATTGCAGGCCCTAAACAATGGAACGCCCTCCCTACCACTCTCAGGCTAGAGCCATGTTACGCCAAGTTCAGAAAAAAACTTAAAACATGGCTCTTCCGACAAGCCTACCCTGATTAAGTACACCGACTTCTGCAAGTATCTTGCCTACGCCTTGTATATTCCTGTAAATAGTCCGTTGCAGTTTTTATTTATTGCTTTAATTCCTCCACCTCCTGCTCTTTGTATACTCCTCCTTGTTCGCCCTCCCTGTTCATTGTAATTTCTACCTTTAAAGTTACATTGTAAACCGGTATGATGTATGCATACTAATACCGGTATATAAAAGGTTTTAAATAAATAAATAAATAAAATCTCACTTTCAAACCTTTTATTAACTCTATCATAAAGGACTGCTACTTTAAGCTACAAACGATAAAAAAACTCAGACCATTACTTCACTTTTCTGACTTTCGCACAGTTCTTCAGTCTATTATCCTGTCTAAAATAGACTACTGTAACGCACTCCTCCTCGGCATCCCTTCAACACATACCAAACCATTACAACTTTTACAAAACGCCGCTGCACGTATACTGACAAACTCAAAAAGAAGAGACCACATTACTCCCACACTTATCGAGCTCCACTGGCTCCCAATACCCTCCCGAATACTTTACAAAGCGCTCTCCCTCATCCATAAAAGTCTGATAAACGCTAACTTCAACTGGATCAACCCTTCCCTCCTCCCCCGTACTTCTAAGAGACCTACACGCCCAGCCCTACAAGGAACCCTCTGTAATCAATCAATCAAATCAATCAAAATCTCATCTACCATGAGCAGAGCATTTTCCCTAGCTGGCCCCACTATATGGAACTCCTTGCCACCTGAATTACGCATTGAGACCTCTACCCCTAAATTAAAAAAAAAAACTCAAAACTTGGCTGTTCCAACAAGCTTACCCCCTTCCCCCCCCCACCCACGCATAAAAATCTCCAACAACAAGCGAGTAACAATCCGAGTAGCTGAACTGTTACCCATCCGCCTAATATGATTAAGAATGCTGTAAATATACTGTACATTGTTGTTAGATTATTATATACACTGTACATTGTTGTTATTTTATTATATATACTGTACTTTGTAGTTATTTTATTATAGTTCCATGTATTCATATTTACCCAGTTAATCGACTGTTACTTGTAAGGGCCCCGCCCAAAAGTTAATTGTTTGATGTAAACCGATACGATGTGCGAACGGTTATCGGTATAGAAGAGACTTTAAATAAATAAATAAATAAATAAATAAATAAATAAATAAATTATAAACATTGGAAACCTTGTGAAGCATAGTGATCCTAATGAAAAATAATTTGAGGCACTTGTGCACTTTTTTTCTGTAAAACATTATATAGTGTCTATTGGATGTGGGTTTTATGGTGTGAATGGGAGTGACTGAATGTTGTGTATTTTTAATGGTGTAATTGTTTATATGAGTAATAATAAAAAGAAAATATACATTATTTATATACATGATATTTCTCTATGGGGCGGATTTTAAGAGCCCTGCTCGCCTAAATCCGCCCAAATCCGGGCGGATTTAGGTGAGCAGGGCCCTGCGCGCCGGTGAGCCTATTTTACATAGGCTCACCGGCGCGCGCAGACCCCGGGACTCGCGCAAGTCCCGGGGTTCTCCGAGGGGGGCGTGTCGGGGGCGTGTCGGGGGGCGGGCCCGAACCGCGCGGCGTTTAGGGGGCGTACCGGGAGCGTTTCGGGGGCGGACCCGAAGGCGTGGTTACGGCCCGGGGCGGCCCGGGGGCATGGCCGCGCCCTCCGGACCCGCCCCCAGGTCACATCCCGGCGCGCAGGAGGCCCGCTAACGCGCAGGGATTTACGCCTCCCTCTGGGAGGCGTAAATCCCCCGACAAAGGTAAGGGGGGGGCTTAGACAGGGCCGGGTGGGTGGGTTAGGTAGGGGAAGGGAGGGGAAGGTGAGGGGAGGGCAAAAGGAAGTTCCCTCCGAAGCCGCTCCGATTTCGGAGCGGCCTTGGAGGGAACGGGGGTAGGCTGCGCGGCTCGGCGCGCGCCGGCTATACAGAATTGATAGCCTTGTGCGCGCCGATCCAGGATTTTAGTGGATACGCGCGGCTCCGCCTGATGCGCCAGCAAAAGTAGGCCTATTCGCATAGTTTGAAAATCTACCCCTATGTGTATGTATATTTGAAAAATTCAATGGCATATATTGTAGCAATTTTCAAAAATCTACCGGCATTGATAAAATGCATTTACACATGTAAAACCTAACTTAAGTGTGTAAATGCTTCTTAAAATCAGGCCCTATGTGTGTAAGTCCAAACCCTGCCCAGACTCCATCCTCTAGAATGCCTCTTCCCTATGGAAAGCTTACACATAATTTTCTAAAGGGCCTTTTCTGCAGGTAAAATATTATTTTACACGCACAAATTCTTTTGAATTTTACCCTTCCTAGGTAGTTATTCATCAAAGGTTATCTGGAAAACTCTGCACTCAATTTTTATAATCTTTTACCTCAGTAATGTGTACCAAAGCTGGGAGATGCTAATTAGTATAATAAAAAAATGAGGCTAGTGAGCGAGATTAAAAGGTTTGGGCTAAAAGGGTAAAAGGTTAGGAAGTCCTAGCCTTTACCTGGCTGAACTAGGAAGAGACTGGGGAAACTGGTAATTGCACTGGTGCACATTTGTAATAAAATCCCCCCACTTACACATAGAGCTGTCATTTGGGTGCACGTGCACACACCCATATAAAATTGTGTGTACATGTATGTGCTTACTGCCGGTTTTATACCATGCACGCATATCCGCACTTTGGGGCAGATTTTAAATACTTGCGCGAGCGCGTACTTTTGTTCGCACAGCAGGCGCGAACAAAAGTACGCTGGATTTTATAAGATATGCGCGTAGCCGCGCATATCTTATAAAATCCGGGGTCGGCACGCGCAAGGGGGTGCACATTTGTGCAACCTGCGTGCACCGAGCCCAGCGCGGCCTGCCTGTTCCCTCCGAGGCCGCTCCGATTTCGGAGCGGCCTCGGAGGGAACTTTTCTTCGCCCTCTCCCCACCTTCCCCTCCCTACCCCTACCTAACCCACCCCCCCGGCCCTATCTAAATCCCCCCCCCTACCCTTGTCGGCAAAGTTACGCCTGCTGAAAGCAGGCGTACCTTTGCGCATGTCGGCCGGCAGCCCCACTCCGTCCTCCGGTCCCGGGGGCTGGTCCGGGGGCCTCGACCACGCCCCCGGGCCTGCCCCCGAAACGCCGCGGCATGCCCCCAATACATCGTGTCGTTTCGGGAACGCCCCTAGACACTCCCCCTCCCTCCCCTTTTCGAAAGCCCCGGGACTTACGCGCGCTGGCGGCCTATGCAAAATAGGCGCACCGGCGTGCGAGGGCCCTGCACGCGTAAATCCGGAAGGATTTACGCGTGCGGGACTTTTAAAATCCACCCCATATGTTATAAAATGGCCGTGTCCATTCGCGCGAGCCGGCATACGTGCATACATATACACCCACGCAACTGTTTGAAAGTTACCATTCCAGTGTATGATATCACCCAGGGAGATGTAAATACAAAAATAATTATATATAATCTAACAATCATTGTATAATCTGAAGTTGAGATCCTCCTAAAACCCTGTTGAAGGCACTTACTTTATCTGACAAGTTTTTTTAAACAAGGAACAAATATTTGTTAAATTCAGTGAACAATTTTTCAGTAAAAAAAATATTGCTTGGTAGGGATGTGAATCATTTTTTAACGATTAAAATTATCGTCCGATAATTTTAATATCGTCTTAAATCGTTATAGAACACAATACAATAGAAATTCTAACGATTTATCGTTAAAAATCGTTAAATCGTGTTAGTGCGCACTAACGGGAGTTAGTGCGCACTAACAGAAAATGATACAAATTGACACTTTCTGGGAGTTAGTGCACTAACAGAAAATGATACAAATTGACACTTTCTGGGAGTTAGTGCACACTAACTGGGAGTTAGTGCGCACTAACAGAAAATGATACAAATTGACACTTTCCAGGTCAGTAAAGGTCAGTAAAGGTCAGTTAGGAATGAATATGTATTCCTATTGGCTGGCTGCCCGCTTATCTATTGATGTTACCAAGGTTCCCACTGAGGTGATGGTTGGGGGGATGGGAAATGGAAACTCAGGAATACTAACAGAAAATGATACAAATTATTGACACTTTCCAGGTCAGTAAAGGTCAGTTAGGAATGAATATGTATTCCTATTGGCTGGCTGCCCTCTTATCTATTGATGTTACCAAGGTTCCAACTGAGGTGATGGTTGGGGGGATGGGAAATGGAAACTGTTGGTAGTTGACATAAAAACTAATGTGATCAGTCAATATGACTAGAACTTGTGCCCTATTCCTGATACCAGGGGTGTTGTGATCTTCCTGCACTCAGTGCCCTATCCCTGATAACAGGGGTGTTGTGATCTTCCTGCACACAGTGCCCTAACCCTGACACCAGGGGTGTTGTGATCTTCCTGCACACAGTGCCCTAACCCTGATACCAGGGGTGTTGTGATCTTCCTGCATGCAGTGCCCTATCCCGCCTGCATTACTAGTGAGAGGCTGGCTTCACAGACAGGGGGGAGCTGCCTGACCCTCACTCCTGACTTCCCCCATGTCCCAGCCAGTGAATGGTGTGTGGGTGAGGGGGGGGGGAGGATGGTGAGGCTGAAACAGCTCCTTCCCTGCATTACTAGTGAGAGGCTGGCTTCACAGACAGGGGGGAGCTGCCTGACCCTCACTCCTGACTTCCCCCATGTCCCAGCCAGTGAATGGTGTGTGGGTGAGGGGGGGGGGGGTAGGATGGTGAAGGCTGAGACAGCTCCCTCCCTGCATTACTAGTGAGAGGCTGGCTTCACAGACAGGGGGGAGCTGCCTGACCCTCACTCCTGACTTCCCCCATGTCCCAGCCAGTGAATGGTGTGTGGGTGAGGGGGGGGGGGAGGATGGTGAAGTCTGAGACAGCTCCCTCCCTGCATTACTAGTGAGAGGCTGGCTTCACAGACAGGGGGGAGCTTCCTGACCCTCACTCCTCCCCTCCCCCATGCCCCAGCCAGTGAATGGTGTGTGGGTGAGGGGGGGGGGAGGATGGTGAGGCTGAAACAGCTCCTTCCCTGCATTACTAGTGAGAGGCTGGCTTCACAGACAGGGAGGAGCTGCCTGACCCTCACTCCTGACTTCCCCCATGTCCCAGCCAGTGAATGGTGTGTGGGTTATGGGGGGGGTAGGATGGTGAAGGCTGAGACAGCTCCCTCCCTGCATTACTAGTGAGAGGCTGGCTTCACAGACAGGGGGGAGCTGCCTGACCCTCACTCTTGACTTCCCCCTTGTCCCAGCCAGTGAATGGTGTGTGGGTGAGGGGGGGGGGGGGTGAGGATGGTGAAGTCTGAGACAGCTCCCTCCCTGCATTACTAGTGAGAGGCTGGCTTCACAGACAGGGGGGAGCTTCCTGACCCTCACTCCTCCCCTCCCCCATGTCCCAGCCAGTGAATGGTGTGTGGGTGAGGGGGGGGGGGGAGGATGGTGAAGTCTGAGACAGCTCCCTCCCTGCATTACTAGTGAGAGGCTGGCTTCACAGACAGGGGGGAGCTTCCTGACCCTCACTCCTCCCCTCCCCCATGCCCCAGCCAGTGAATGGTGTGTGAGTGAGGGGGGGGGGAGGATGGTGAGGCTGAAACAGCTCCTTCCCTGCATTACTAGTGAGAGGCTGGCTTCACAGACAGGGTGGAGCTGCCTGACCCTCACTCCTCCGGGGTATTGTGATCTTCCTGCACACAGTGCCCTATCCGTGATACCAGGGGTGTTGTGATCTTCCTGCATGCAGTGCCCTATCCCTATTAATACCAGGAGTGTTGTGATCTTCCTGCACACAGTGCCCTATCCCTAATACCAGGGGTGTTGTGATCTTCCTGCACACAGTGCCCTATCCCTAATACCAGGGGTGTTGTGATCTTCCTGCATGCAGTGCCCTATCCCTGATACCGGGATGTGTGCAAGAAGATCACAACACCCCCGGTATCAGGAATAGGGCACTGTGTGCAAGAAGATCACACCCCCGGTATCAGGAATAGGGTACTGCGTGCAGGAAGATCACAACACCCCCGGTATCAGGAATAGGGCACTGTGTGCAGGAAGATCACAACACCCCCGGTATCAGGAATAGGGCACTGTGTGCAGGAAGATCACAACACCCCTGGTATTAGGGATAGGGCACTGTGTGCAGGAAGATCACAACACTCCTGGTATTAATAGGGATAGGGCACTGTGTGCAGGAAGATCACAACACCCCTGGTGTCAGGGTTAGGGCACTGTGTGCAGGAAGATCACAACACTACTGGTATTAATAGGGATAGGGCACTGTGTGCAGGAAGATCACAACACCCCCGGTATCAGGAATAGGGCACTGTGTGCAGGAAGATCACAACACCCCTGGTAATAGGGATAGGGCACTGTGTGCAGGAAGATCACAACACTCCTGGTATTAATAGGGATAGGGCATTGTGTACATGAAGATCACAACACCCCTGGTGCCAGGGTTAGGGCACTGTGTACAGGAAGATCACAACACCCCTGGTATCAGGGTTAGGGCACAAGTTCTAGTCACATTGACTGATCACATTACTTTTTTTGTCAAGCTACCAACTGTTTCCATTTCCCATCCCCCATATATTGTCTGTGGGAACCTTGGTAACATGAATAAATAAGAGGGCAGCCAATAGGAATACATATTCATTCCTAAATTGACCTTAACTGACCTGAAAAGTGTCAAATTGTATCATTTTCTGTTCGTGCGCACTAACGGGAGTTAGTGCTCACTAATCGGAAAAAAAACGATTTTTAACGATTTTTTAACTAAAAAATCGTGCCTAACACGATTTTCTTCTCCTGCCAGACGATTTCTATCGTTAAGACGATATGGAACACGATTCACATCCCGATTGCTTGGTCCTGAATCTAAATGAATTCAGCACATAGAGAAAGATAGCTTACATTACTGATACATGAATTCATAAGCTAACATAACCTGTTGTGCATTATTTTTTTAACATGCAGGCATTAGCTTATTTTAATTGAACAAGCAACATCAGAGGAATCTACCTGATCAATATTAAAAATTGTCATTATAATTTTATGATTTGTTCCTATGATTTTATGATTTGTTCCTATGATTTTATGATTTTATGATTTGTTCCTATGATTTGTTCCTATGAAATTGGATATTTCAAATCTAAACTACTCCAACTCTGTCTTATATACACACCCCCTGGTCTTCTAGAGAAAGATTCATCTCCTTTGATTGAATTCCTCACAAACTCACTTTCGCCAGACCTACCCACAGTCCTCCTAGGAGATTTCAATTTACACGTAGATACCTCACCACAGTCACCGGCCTGTGAAGCTTTCTTGGCCTCGCTCGAAGCTATGGGCTTCCAACAGATAGTAAACTCCCCCACACACAAGGCTGGCCACACCCTTGACTTGATTTTTATAAACTCGCCCATCAGTGTGAACAGTCCCCCCCTATGTACATCAGTACCCTGGTCTGATCACTCATTGATTGAGACCAAACTATCGCTCCCTCAAAGCCCTCTATCCACGCCCAGACAGCCTATTTCCCTTAGATTCCGCAAAGCATGCGATGTAGAAACCATTGCATTAGCATGCTCTGACTTAGACAAACAAATTGATCTATCCTCACCAGATAACGCATTATCCTCATGGGTGAACTGCACACGCAGCATTGCCAATGTGCACTGCCCCCTGATAACAAAAACAATCAACCCTTACAGAAAGAATAGGAAACCCTGGTACACTCCTTTCCTTAGAAATCTCAAAATCCAACTCAGAGCCACGGAAAGGTCATGGCGCAAACTCCAATCCCCCGCAACCAAAACTCTCTACTATCAACGTATGCATGATTATAGAAACTCTATTCAACACTCAAAACGAAAATACTACGCCAATAAAATAAATGGGCTGCAATACAACCCCAAGGCTCTTTTCTCTATGGTCGCTAACCTTACTTCTCCCATACACACACAACAATCAGCTACACCCTCCACAAACCGCTGTAATGAATTAGCGCAATTTTTCAAAAACAAAGTATCGTCCATCACAGCTCAATTTTCACACAACAACCTCAATATCTCTCTTCCCACCATCAACTCCCCTAGCTCCCTTTATTCTTTTGAGTCCTCATCTTCCCTGGAAGTAGAAAGCATACTTAAGAAAATGAAACCTTCCACTCACCCCTCTGAAACTATCCCCTCTAAACTCCTACTTTCTATACACAATGTGATCGCCAAACCCCTCTCAAATATTCTTAACTGTTCCCTAGAACATGGCATTGTCCCCAATGCTCTGAAACAAGCCATAGTGAAACCACTCCTCAAAAAACCCAACCTTGACCCCACCACCCTCTCTAATTACAGACCAGTGTCCAACCTACCCCTACTAGCTAAAGTGCTTGAAAAGCTCATGAACACACGCCTATCTGATCACCTGGAACAAAATAACATCTTCCCTCCAACCCAATATGGTTTCAGGAAGCACTTAAGTACTGAAACCTTGCTCCTCTCCTTACACGATACCCTTATCAAAGGAACTGACTCAGGATCATCCTATCTTATCGCATTACTTGACATCTCAGCTGCGTTTGACACAGTTAATCATGATGTCCTCCTCAGCATACTCAGAAATATTGGGGTCACTGGCAAGGCCATTGATTGGATTCAGTCATATCTCCAAAATCGTACTTTCACTGTCACTATGAACAATAATGAATCTGACCCCATCAGTCTCCCCCAAGGTGTTCCCCAAGGTTCCTCACTCTCATCTACCTTATTTAACATTTACATGCTCCCCCTTACTACGCTCCTCACTAATCTACACATCAAGCATTTTATTTATGCTGATGATGTACAAATCATTTTCCCCTTCTCGGACACCATCCAAACGGCTCTACACAGCTGGGAATCCTGTCTTTCCTCTATCAACCAGCTCCTAAAGGACATGCACCTAGCGCTTAACTCCAACAAAACTGAGCTTTTAGTCATATCGAATAAGCAGCCACTCCCGGTCATCCCCCCTGCCTACTCTGCTACTAACTTCCCACCTCACACTCGCAACCTAGGAGTTATTATTGATAATCACCTCTCTTTCAAACCATTCATCAAATCCATTATAAAGGACTGCTACTTTAAACTGCAAACAATAAAGAAGCTCAGACCCTTGCTACATTTCAATGATTTCCGTACAGTCCTTCAAGCTATTATCTTTTCAAAGATTGACTACTGTAATGCGCTCTTACTTGGCATTCCCGCAATTCACACTAGACCACTCCAACTTCTACAAAATGCCGCCGCTCGCATCCTGTCAAACACAAAGAAAAGAGATCACATCACCCCCGCACTTATGGAACTACACTGGCTCCCTATACAGTCACGAATTCTTTATAAAACTCTCTCAATCATACACAAAAGTCTATTAAACTCCAACCTCAACTGGCTCAACCCCCCCCTCGTACCCCGTACCTCCAAGAGACCTACACGCCAAGCACTCCAAGGAACACTCCAAGCCCAATCTATTAAATCCTTTAAGCTTTCCTCCACTATTAACAGAGCCTTTTCTCTGGCCGGCCCCACGATATGGAACTCTATGCCCCATGATATTCGCACTGAGACCTATACCCCCACTTTCAAAAAGAAACTTAAAACCTGGCTCTTCCAACAAGCTTACTCCATCACACCCCCTATTACATAACTCCCCCTCCGACCCTTACCCTTACTCGGATTTCCTGATATGACCACCTCTATGCTTGTCGATTTGGTACTGTGCACTAATTCTGTATATAGTTTTGATGTAAATAGTTTTGATGTAAGGGCTCCCCCCTAATTTCAATTATATGTTTCCTAGTTCAGTATATTATCTGTTTTATGTAAGGGCCCCGCCCAATGGTTTTGTGTTCACTGTAAACCGATGCGATGTGCGAACGGTCATCGGTATAAAAGAAACGTTAAATAAATAAATAAATAAATAAATGTAAAAAAAAAAAGGGGGATCCAAGATGGCGGCATAAGCAGACACACTTTTCCCTGCTCTGATAAACCTGGTTTCTTGCAATTTTCCTGGATTAATCATGCCGCATAAGAGGAAGGGTGAAGTGAGGATTTTTCCTTCTGAATCCTCACTACTCTTGGACCAGTGTATCATCACCAAATTTGCCATCTCTACCCCTGATTTGCGGGTAAACCCCACTGGCGGAATGGAGAAAGGAGCCCTGTTTTCGCCTGGGGGATTTCACTTACCATGCCAAATTTTAAAACTCTGCTGAATGCTTCCTCTCACCGCAGTGTAACTATTGCTGGAGGGCCGGACAAAACTTCTGTGCAGCTTCGCACAGAAGGAGATGTTGGTGTCCTGCTGGCTAGAGGGCTGCTTCATTGTGAATTTCCATGCAAAGAACAACTTGCTGAAGAAGGTGCTGTTGGCAGTATTCTGCCTCTGGATTCTCCAGAGGGAGAAAAGCCCAAGACCAGATCTATCGCATCAGGTGAGTGGCTTGCTCCCAGGCCCTCTTTAGTGATTACCAAACCAGTGGTAGTAATCTTATAATCACTCTGGGATTTGATTACTGGATTGTACCAGATTTTTCAGGATCAGTCCCTGCGATTAGACACTGCTTCCTTGAAATTGGATTCTGTTGCCCAAGATCACCAACAAATCCTTCAGGTGCATTCTATTTCCATTCAATCTATGGGGAATGATATAAAAAAAAATTGCAAGTTGTGAATGCCTCCAAGATTTGTGAACACTTGTCTTCTCTTAGAAGGCTGGAATCCATTGAAAATTACTCAGGCATTTAAATTTGAAAATTATCAATTTTCCTAATATCCTTGGTGAATCTTCATCTGTTATGCTAAAGAAATGCTTTTTGGAAATTTTGAAGATTCCTTCTGATAAAATTCCTTCTCTCAGTAAATACATGTTTCTTCTTTAAAGAAGCCTGATCAATCATACCCAGCTCAAAATGCAGTGGAGTTTTCTAATCTGTCTACATTTTTGGAAATTTCAGCTGTAGAAGTGACTGAAAGGGCTATGCTTTTGATTTATTTCATTGTGAACAGGATTTAAGTATAGTGATGACATTTTTTTCAAAAATTTCAATGTTCCTTTCTATGGTGACTTCATCAGGATTTTTCCTGACTTGGCCAGAGCTACTCAGGCGTGGTGTAAAGCTTTTTTGGATATGTGCCCAGAAGCTCAGGCTCTTGGTGCAAGTTTTCAATTAAGTTATCCAAGTAAATCTATAATCATGTTGAATGCCAATATATATATATACTTTAGTCCAGTTCAAATTCAGGATTTCCTGAATGCTACTCAGCCATCTATCTTAGAGACCGTCTAAGGTTATCCATTATTAAATTTCAGAGGTATATATTGTGCCATCTATATTTGAATAAGTATCCCCTAAATTCATCAAAATGCTATAATTTCACATGGATAATGTCCACGGTAAGAAAAAGGGGTGTGTTTTTGATAATTTTAGACTTACCACACCACGAACTTTGCATAGGTAGTGTATTGTGGAGTGCGTTAAAGTTTTCACACGCTGAGATACTTGTATTTTGCTTCTTGCGAAGTGCCTAGACCAGCTATGAGAGTGAGTGATAGAGAAAGAGAGAAGGTTTAGAAGACCTTCCTAGTAGTCATCTATTTATATCACTATAGGAGGGTCATCTAGTAACCTGAGGTGAGGTTTTAGTGGTAATTTAGCATTTAGGGGTCAGTTTGAGATGCAGAGTGAGACGTACAAACAGCACAGCACAGCTCGGTGAAGATTGGACATTATTTGGAGTGAGGAATATCTCACACAGATGAGATTTCTACAATGTTCTCTCACCCTAGCTTGATGGACTCTATAACAGGGTACTATCAAGCTAAACCACTAGCAAAACCTTTTCTCGAGTTATTAGCTGGCCTTCTTATAGTGATATAAATAGCTGAAACTGTGTCACAAATTGTGTTATGACCATTTTTGGCATATCGCACAGTTTGAGGAAAAAAGGTGTAGTTATTTCCAGCGTTAAAAATCTGTGATAATACCCCTCATTTTCATTAATCCTGCCCTAACCCCTCCCCAATTCTCCCCCTTCAAAATATTTGCATTCGCACCATGCGATAATATAACTAACGTATGCATTACGGCATTGATGCATGTGTTAATGCGTTATCGCGTGTGTTAACACCATATGGCATTTTGATGATTGACCCTTTAAATTTGTTGTTTCTATTTACTCCTCCTTAGTTTCCATTACCCCTTTTTACTTTATGTCTCGAATTAGAGAGAAAATACTTCATTTGTTTATTGATATTTCTTGCTTTTTGTTTCCTATATTTCTCCCATATTACTTACAAAGCTTCTTTTTACTTTGTAACACTTTAAAATTAATAAACAGAAATGTAAAAATATAAATATATATATATCCCATAGCCCTTTGAAATTGCCAGCTATAGTATGTACTGTATTTTGAAGGAATGAGCACTGCAGAAACCAACTTGTGCCCTAATAATCTGAGTCAATAAAAGCAACTGGACCTCACAGAGAATGCAGAATTCCAGATTTATTGGTCTGCCTTTTATCATGGCAACCACATCACAATATTCCATGACTGGATTAAAGAAACTAGCAAAGTTTTGGAATATAATTGGATAAGAGTTTGAAAAAAAAAAAAAAAAAAGGACTGGTATAGCCAATCCTTGATTATCCGGGGTTAACTAGAAACCTACATAACTCATAGTTATAACTGACATATATTATGAATAATTGTTCACCATTTCACAATTCCTACTGAGCCTGCTCGTTATTAACATGCTGGGACTTGCAGTGGCATGCCTATGAGAATGCTGCTTTTTTATTATAGGAAAGATAAAAATGATGTATTATATATCTTAGATTTCATCAGCAAAGAGCATGAAGATTATAATGCTTGAAATTTATGTCTGCCTCCCCCTGCTTATCAATAAAGTGGCTGAGTATTGAAAAGCTATGTCTATAGATTTGTGAATTTATTCCATTACATATATTTATAGGAAATGCACATTAATTAACCATCTAAAACAAATGAATAAAAAGATATTGAAAACAAATTTAAATGGATACTGTAAATATCTCCCTTGCTTGTCTATACTGAGAAACTATTTGGGGAATATATACGGACATATAGATATATAGATACAGATATAAATCTCCCTCCTTTTTACTGTTATTGCCTTCACTGTGAACACATCACCTTATGTGTTCTCATATTATTGTGGTACATAAATGTGCTCACTTCGTTTTTCATTTTCTACTTCTTAGTGTAACCCCCTGACTCAGGTAAGCTTCAGAGATTCACAAGACACTCTCAGTACTGGGTCTAAGTCTCTGATAATACTGAGGTCCATATTCAGTGCCTCTTAGCTGGATAAGTTATGACATAAGCAGCTAAGTGGTGGTGGCTGAAAATGGGCCTGGGATCAGCTGCCACCATTTAGCTGTATAATTACTTATCTGGCTAAAAAGCTAGCCAGCTAAGTGGTGGGCTGGGTGAAAACATAACTGGGAGGAGCAGAGTTAGCCAGATAAGTTATCTGGCTAACGCCATCTCTTGCCTTATTTAAATCCCATGTTTAATTTTTAACCACTGTCTTGTTAAATGAAATTTCCAGTCTATTTTGCCCTGTAAGTTTATCTTGATTAGATTGTATATGTATTTTGTGCTTTGATGCCTACATTGAGTACTGCTATAGAATTGTTAAGTAGTAGTAGTAAGGTAGGAAGGGTAAATGAAACCTTCCTCCCAAACAAAAATCTCTGATCAATGGACAGATAATACCTGTATTACCTGTCCATTGTTGTGAGTTGAAAATTATTCCTTTTACTTTCTATGCTAATGAAATTTGTTGGTAACACAAAATTATTAAAAGTTGTTAAATCACAAGAGGATTGTAAGAAATTGCAAAAGGATCTTGCAAAATTGGGAGACTGGGCATCCAAAAGTCAAATGAAATTTTATGTGGACAAGTGCAAAGTGATTCACTTAGGGACGAGTAACTCAAATTATAGCTATACAATGCAAGGTTCAACATTAAGAGTCACCATTCAGGAAAAGGATCTAGGCATCATCATTTAAAATACGTTGACATTTTCTGCTCAGTGTGCAGCAGCAGCAGACAAGAAAGCAAATAGAATGCTAGGAATTATCAGGAAAGGAAAGGAGAATAAAACAGAGAATATTATAATGCCTCTATCACTCCATGGTTCGACCTAATTTTGAGAATTGTCTGCAATTTTAGTAATCACATCTAAAAAAAGATGTAGCACAATTAGAAAAGTTACAGAAAAGTGCGACCAAAATGATAAAGGGGATGGAATGAGTTCCCTAGCAGGAAAGGCTAAAGAGGTTAAGACTGTTCACTTGGAGGAGAGATGGATGAGGGGAGATATGATAGAGGTCTATAAAATAATGAGTGGAATGGAACGAGTAAACATTAAATGATTGTTTACTCTTTCAAAATGTACAAAGATGAGGGGGCAAACAATAAAGTTACTAGGTAATACATTTTTCCTGAAGAAAATGTACATAAACCATTATTAAGATGGAATTGCAGAAATCCACTGCTTATTCTTGGGATAACAGCTTGGAATCTATACACCCCTTAATATTCTGCTAGGTATTTGTGATCTGGATTGGTCACTGTTGGAAACAGGATACTGGGTTTGATGAACGCTTGGTCTGACCCAGTATGGCAAGTCTTATATTCTTATGTTCTTATGTAAGACTTATCAGCCAAGGCTTTAGGCCTTCACTATATAAACTTAAGAGAACTGAAAGGAAACACTCCTGTCTCTAAATTCAAACTAAAAATATACACAGGCATCAGGGGCACAGACAAGCAAGAATAAACCAATACAACTGCCTCTAGTAGGTGTGCTGTGGCAGATGGGCAGGCCAGATAGGTTATATGATCTTTTTCTATGTCACGTTTCTATGTTTCTGTTACACTACTTTACTTTGTTCTCACCTAAATGCTAGGCCATACTTCTTAGTAGGAATCGCAGTGCGGCCATAAACTCATGGTTGTCAGGTTGTTGTGAGGAACTTATTTATTTTCTTATTTATTTAGGTGTTTTATATACTGTTGTTCCAAAAGAAGATCACAACGGTTTACAAAATCAGCATTAAAATTCTTGGTCTACATTCACATACTTTGTCAACATTCCTATTCTAGGTCAGCAATACAGCAAATGCATATTCTAGTTCATATCCATACATATTCTAGGTCAACACATTGGCAAATATGTAATCAGGTAAATATTCATACATTTTCTAGGTCTACACAGCAGCAAATACAAATTCTAATTCTACTAACAATATCATTTATGACGTTTGATCCTTATTGCTCAGTCTGTTAACATTATCACTGGTATTGACATTGAAGTTATCAGCATATTGGTATTTTATGTTTAATCATGCATTTCTAGAGAGCCATTTTTTAGCTAACGCTTGAAACTTATTTCTGTTATTTGACGTCATAACTCTAACAGACAGTTCCATAACTTGGGTCCTGCTATGGAAAAGATTAATTCTCTTGTTTGCATTTGGTGTGGGTACTGACTTTTAGAAGTCCATTCTTTTGTGACCTTAAGGTTCTCTGTGGTATGATATATTGTAGTGTCACTCCTAATAAGCATGGGTTAATACTTTATAATGAATTCTGGAGCCAATGTAGTCAAATTTTCTTGTCCCTAGTAATAGTCTAGCAGAGGCATTTTGAAGTAACTGTAGTGGCTTTAGTAGTCCTGAGGGTAGGCCTAATAGTAGGGAGTTGCAGTAGTCTAATTTTGAAAATAGTAGAGTTTGTAAGACAGTGTGGAAGTCTTATATTGTTAATAAAGATTTCAGCCGATGTAATATTCTCAGCTTGGAGTATCTTGTTCTGATTAATTTGCTTATATGCTTTTTCATATTGAAGATCTCATTGATCTATATTCCAAGATCCCTTACTTGGTCTAAGGGAGTAATATTAAAATCTCCTAGTTTTAGGGTTGGCAGTTTGATTATCATGCTATCTCTCATTAACCACACTATGTCAGTTTTTTTGGGGTTTAGAGTTAGTTTCAGTTGAGAAAGTTTTAGTTGTATTGCCTTCATGTATATTGACAGAGAAGATGAATTTTTTTCAAAAGTTTTTTTGAAAGGGATGTAGAATTGTATGTTGTCTGAATATAGTAAGAAGTTGATTCCTAGATTCACTAGTAGTGCACATAGAGGCAGCAAATAGATATTGAATAGTATGTCTGAGAGTGCTGAACATTGGGGGACACCTGAATCAATTGGGTAGGTGTCAGAAATTTGATTACCCAGTTTGACTTGGAATGTCTTATCTTTTAAGAAGGAAGAGAACCATTTGTTAACTTTTCTATCTATTCCAATTTCTCTCAGCTGGTGGCATAGCAGGGTATGGTCAACTGTGTCAAATGCTGCTGTTAGATCAATTAGTACCAGGATATATGATTCACTATTGTCAAACCCTTGTAGTACAGGATTGGCTAAGGAAATGAGTAGGGTTTCTGTTGATCGATTGTTTCTGAATCCGAATTGGTTTGGGTATAGTATACTATTGTCCTCTAGGTGATTCTCTAATTGGGATAACACTGCTTTTTCTAGGACTTTGGCAATGAAAGGTAGGTTGGAAATTGGTCAATAAATGTCTCAATCATAGATTCTGCTAGTTTTATTTTTTGGAGTATAAAATGGAACAAATTCATTTCCTCAGAAGCAAGTTCTTTGCTTCAAGAAATGGCTAATAGCTTTTTACTTGAACAGTGAGCATTTAAATGTGATTATATGGTTTCTCCACTCTTTTGAAGGAAGGCTTTGGCCCTCCACCCATAGGAAAATGTTCTCATTGATGTCATAGTTTGTGTAAATATATTATCACTTATTGAGATATTCTGTCCAAAAGTAAAACATTAACTCCATAATGAGAGGAAGAGACTGAGGCTGCTAAGCCAAAAGAGTTACTGTGTCTTGCAGAAAAAAAAATATAAGGGAAGCTGATTTGACAGTTAAAAACTTGACCATTAGAATAGATTGCATTTCCAAAGAAAGAAGCAGCTTGCAATGTTATTCCTAATGAATGCAGCAACTTGTGGTTTTATTATCATGCAACAAATCAATAGCAAATGTTTATTGTGTAGAAAACTTGAATGAGTTAAGGACAACACCCCTGTAATTGGATAGTAACATTAAAAGGTATAAAAATGAGGAGGATGTGGAGATCATGAAGTAAACAAGATAGTAGTCGTTGATCAATTGCCAAACTATTATGTGAGAGGACCAGCTTGCAGTTTCATCATGTCTAACAAATGAAATGACTGTTCATCAAATTAACATTCTTGTTCAACCGAGGATAACATCTCTGTGACTGGACAATAATAGAAAAGGATTTACAAATGGAGAGTGAATTGAATTCATTTATTGACTGAAACAAATATGTTAACAGTTTTGGATTGGCTGTAAAACTGACTCGTGTTTTAATACCTCGGCAGCATTTTTATGTCTTTGGGTTTGTGGAAAGCCATACAGGGTAGCAATACATATATTGTGGGAATTTATCAAGAGCTGGCCCTCGTGCAAACATTAAACAAAACATGGTCCGTGTCACTTTTGGATGTTATGAGCCAGCATGGATGTTTCAGTCATATTTTCTGGTTGCTGTAATCTTCATGGCCTCTTCATGTAGATCCCTGAAACTTTGACATCTATAAATCATCTTTTGGAAAGAATACCTATAAACATCTGTGTTGTGAGTGTTTAGTGGACTCTTGGGCCGGCCTGGCAGAGACTGGGAAAGGTGGACCACTGTCTCTGTGGAGAGAGGTGCAGGCCGGGAGGCGGACACTGGACCAGGTGAAGGAGTAGGCCTTCACCCTGGAAACCCGTACTCCCCAGGAGGGGCATGCAGGAGTCGGGCTGCTGGGTCTTAGGAGATCAAGGAGGAGGTCTTCACCCTGGAAGCCGAGACTCCCCCGGCAGGAGCCCGTAGGAATCCGGCCACTGGGGCTTAGGTGAGCGGGGACACAGAGATGATGATCCGGGATCAAGGCAGACACCAGGCTGGAACTGAAGCAGAATACTGAGACAGAGACCTAGCTGGTACTGAAGCAAGGTACTAAGGCTAGCACCAGGCTGGAACGGAGGCAGGATACTGAGGCAGGAACCAGGCTGGAACTGAAGCAATGCACAGAAGCAGGAACCTGGCTGGAACTGAAGCAATGCACAGAAGCAGGAACCTGGCTGGAACGGAGGCAGGATACTGAGGCAGGAACCTGGCTGGAACTGAAGCAAGGCATAGAAGCAGGAACCAGGCTGGAACTGAAGCAGGATTCTGAGACAGGGACCTGGCTGGTACTGAAGCAAGGTACTAAGGCTAGCACCAGGCTGGAACAGAAGCAGGATACTGAGGCTGGAACCTGGCTGGAACTGAAGCAAGGCACAGAAGCAGGAACCAGGCTGGAACTGAAGCAGGATTCTGAGACAGGGACCTGGCTGGTACTGAAGCAAAGTACTAAGGCTAGCACCAGGCTGGAACGGAGGCAGGATACTGAGGCAGGAACCTGGCTGGAACTGAAGCAGGGTACTGAGGCTGGAACCTGGCTGGAACTGAAGCAAGGCACAGAAGCAGGAACCAGGCTGGAACTGAAGCAGGATACTGAGACAGGGACCTGGCTGGTACTGAAGCAAAGTACTAAGGCTAGCACCAGGCTGGAACGGAGGCAGGGTACTGAGGCAGGAACCTGGCTGGAACTGAAGCAAAGCACAGAAGCAGGAACCAGGCTGGAACTGAAGCAAGGCACAGAAGCAGGAACCAGGCTGGAACTGAAGCAGGGTACTGAGGCTGGAACCTGGCTGGAACTGAGGCAAGGCACAGAAGCAGGAACCAGGCTGGAACTGAAGCAAGACACAGAAGCAGGAACCAGGCTGGAACTGAAGCGAGATACTAACAGACGTTAGCGAACTCCGAGGCACACAGCAATTAGGAACCCAAAGGTAACCTCATTGCAAGGCATCTAACTGAGGCAGGCGCTGGCCTTTCATACCTGCCGGCGTCTGATGTCACAGAGACGGGCGGAGCATTGAGTGGCGGGAAAGGGCCTACAAGTTTGGGCTCTTTGCACGTGCATGCGCCTAGGAGGAGGGCAGCTGGCTGGGGCGTCCCGGTGGCGTTGCCCCCGCGGGAATGCTGACAAAGAACAGGCCCGGGACCCGGCGGACCCCTGCAGCGGGCTCGAGTCCGAACCCTGGAAGATCGAGGTAAGGTCCCGGTCGCGAGTGCTGCGACCGGGGCCGCAACAGTACCTCCCCTCTTACGCCCCCTCTTAGCAGGCCCGGGTTTACCTGGATGTTGATGATGAAACTGCCGCAGAAGCTCTTTATCCAATATGTTACAGGCTGGTTCCCATGTGTTGTCCTCGGGACCACAGCCCTCCCAGGCAAGCAGATACTCCCTGTGTCGGTGATGGAACCAGACGTCTAGGACCTCCTGAACCTAATAGGTTGGCTCATCAGGTACAGCAGGATCTGTGGAATCAGGAACTTGACGGTGATACCTGGAGAGAACAAGGGGCTTCAACAAGGAGACATGGAACACATTATGTATGTGCATGGAAGAAAATAGGCGTAAACGATACGATACTGATCCCATACGCTCGGCAATATGGAAGGGCCCACAGTATCTTGGGGACAACCTTCGGGACGGGATTCGAAGCTGGAGGTTCCTTGTGCTGAGCCAAACTCGGTCCACAGGGAGAAAGATAGGCGCTGGCTGCCGATGCCGATCAGCCCATTTCTTGGTGGTTTTGGCTGCTTTGGCAAGTTTTCTCTGTATGGAAGTCCATAGAGATTTAGTTGCTGGGCAGAGAGTTGCACTGCGGGTAGCGCGCTCGGAAGGGGCAGAGGTAGTGGCGGTCGCAACTGTTTCCCATAGACTGTATGGAAGCGCGAGCTTCCTGTGGCAGAATGCGTATGGTTGTTATATGAAACTTC
Source organism: Rhinatrema bivittatum (assembly GCF_901001135.1). Taxonomy (NCBI): domain Eukaryota; kingdom Metazoa; phylum Chordata; class Amphibia; order Gymnophiona; family Rhinatrematidae; genus Rhinatrema; species Rhinatrema bivittatum. The sequence goes on from NC_042616.1 coordinate 749,904,533, forward strand.
TGCCCATGGCAGGAGTTTGGCCCAATTATCTTGTCTCTCATTGATGAAGGAGCAAAGGAACATTTCTAAGGTCCGGTTGGTGCGTTCCATCTGCCCATTGTTCTGGGGGTGGAACGTAGTCAACAAGCTGAGTTGCACATTGAATCTTTTACACAGGGCTCTCCAATACCGGGCAGTGAACTGGGGACCTCGGTCGGACACTATGTCTTGGGGTAGACTGTGATTCTTGAAGATGTGCTGGGTGAATAATTGAGCCAGTTCCGGAGCCGATGTTAACTTAGGCAAAGGAATGAAGTGAGCCATTTTGGAGAACCGGTCCACGGTTACCCAGATGATAGAGTTCCCTTCGGAGGCTGGGAGGTCCACCACAAATTCAGTGGAGATGTGGGTCCAAGGGTCTACCGGAATGGGTAATGGTTGCAGCAGGCCCCACGACTTCCCCATGTGTGGCTTCTGCAAGGCACACGTGCGGCAGGAATCCACAAAGGCACAAATATCTTGTTTCATCGTTGGCCACCAGTAAAACTGATTTGCTAGATCGAGAGTTCTGTCACGGCCTGCATGGCTTCCTCTGAGGGAGTTGTGGGCCCAGAGCAAGATCGCTCTTTGAGAGCATCGAGGAACCACTGTCTTCCCTTGGGAGCTTACTGCAGTCACAGAGAGGTTAATCTTCGTAGGATCCAGAATGTACTGGATGGATCCTCAGCCTCTTCCAGCTCGGTGGAACGCAACAAGGCGTCAGCTCGGACATTCTTAGAGGCAGGCCGGTAACGAAGCGTGAAGTTGAAGCGGTTGAAGAACATGGACCAGCGAGCCCGCCTTGGGTTCAAGCATTGGGCATGACCCAAGAACTCTAGGTTTCTGTGGTCAGTGTATACTGTGATGGGGTAGTTGGCTCCCTCCAGCCACTGCCTCCATTCTTCAAAGGCTAGCTTAATGGCCAACAACTTCTTATCCCCAATGCTGTAGTTATTTTCGGCAACTGAGAATCTCCTGGAAAAGTACGAGCAGGGGAGGAGTTGTCCGGAGTCAGAGCACTGGCTAAGTGCAGCCCCTACCGCGACATTAGTGGCGTCCACCTCAACCACGAATGGTCAGAGGGGGTCTGGGTGGCAAAAGCAGGTGTCCTGCAGGAAGGCCTCCTTGAGGGTTTCAAAGGCATGGCAGGCGGAACGGGCCAGTCCACTGCATTGGCTCCCTTCCGAGTAAGGGCGGTGAGCGGAGCTACAATACGTGAATAGTTAGGGATGAAGTGTCTATAAAAGTTGGCAAAGCCGAGGAAGCGTTGCAACGCCTTTAGCCCTCTCGGCCGAGGCCAGTCTCTGATGGCGGCCACCTTCTCCGGGTCCATCTGGAATCCGGAGGCAGAGACTATATAACCCAGGAATGGCAGGGAAGTTCTTTCAAAGCAACACTTCTCCAATTTTGCGTATAGACCATTGTCCCTGAGAATCTGCAAAACCTGACGAACTTGCTGGCGATGCAAAGGCAGATAGTGGGAGTAAATTAACACGTCATCTAGGTAGATGATGACTGAGGTATTCAGAAGGTCTCGAAGTATCTCGTTCATTAGGTGTTGGAACACCGCCGGGGCATTGCATAGTCCAAAGGGCATAACGAGATACTCATAGTGCCCATCCCGGGTGCTAAAGGCGGTCTTCCATTCAACCCCAGGACGGATTTGCACTAAGTTATAGGCACCTCGTAAATCTAGTTTTGTGAACACTTTAGCCCCCTGCAACCTATCCAGTAGCTCGGGAATTAACGGGAGTGGGTAACTATCCTGCTTCGTGATCGCATTGAAACCCCGATAGTCAATGCATGGCCTCAATGAGCTGTCCTTTTTACTAATGAAAAAGAAACCCGCCCTAGTGGGTGATTTGGAAAGACAGATAAACCCTTTGCCAGGTTCTCAGAGATGTATTCTGACATGGCCTGGGTCTCTGGTAAAGACAAGGGGTACACTCTACCCCGAGGAGGCGTTGTCCCGGGCAATAGCTCAATGGCACAATCGAAAGGGTGATGCTGGGGTGGAATCTCTGCCTTAGATTTGGAGAACACATTGGCAAAGTCTTCATAGGGCGCGGGAAGACCAATGGCAGAGTGCAGAAGAGGAAGACCTGGAGCCTTTGGAACCTTCAAACAGTTGGAAAAGCAGTACTGGCTCCACTTGGTAATCTGCAAGGTAACCCATTGGATGGCGGGAGAATGTTTCTGTAGCCACGGCAAACCTAGCACCATGGGGTGGACGGCCTTCTCAACACCAGGAAGGCTATCTCCTCCAAATAGATTGCCCCGGTGCGTACGGTTATGGGTGTCGTGGAGGCTGTGATGCAGCCTGGAAGAAGTGTTCCCTGGATGGCGGTAATCCACAGAGGCATCTCCCAAGACTGCAAGGGGATCTGTAACTGGTGTACTAAATCCTTCAGGATGAAGTTACCCCCTGCTCCGGAGTAGGAAGGCGAGAGTTTCCAGGGACCCACCCAGATATTCCAGGGTAATGGGTACAGTACATTGAGGAGCAGCTGCACAACCTAGGAGGAGCTACTCACAGCCTCCTAAGTTTTGGCATTTTCCGAACGCTCCTGGCAGCGCGCCAGGAAATGGCCTTTCTGGCCGCAATAGAGGCAGAGGCCCAAGGCACGGCGACGTTGTCTCTCCTCCGCGGAGAGTGGGGTACGCCCCACTTGCATGGGTTCACTGGTCGTGACCTCCGGTCGAATTGTCTTGGAAGAGGATAATGGTTTAGGGAACGCAGGACCCAACGAGGCTGCCCGTCTGCTGGAGGCGACGGTCGATTCACCCCGCCATTTCTATAAGGCCGTTAAGGTCCTCCGGGAGGTCGCCAGCGGCTATTTCATCCTTGATGCGTCCGGCCAGGCCCTCCAAGAAGATTGCTCGGAGGCTGTCATCCTGCCATCCCACCTCTTGGGCAAGAGTGTGAAAATCCATGGCGTAGTCTGCCAAGGAGCGTCCTCCCTGGCGCAACATTAACAGTTCAGACATGGCGGTGGCTAGCCGAGCCAGCTCGTCGAAAGCTTGTTTGAAGTTGGAAATAAACCGTGGCAAGTCCTCGAGTGAGGGATCATTATGTTCCCAGAGCAGGGAGGCCCATACTAGCGCCTTCCCATCCAGCAAGGATAGAATATAAGCTACCTTGACCGCATCCGTAGGAAACTGCTGGGGAAGCAGGGAGAACCATATGAAGCATTGATTCAAAAACCCTCGACAGGTCTTAGCCTCCCCAGCGTAGCGTGAAGGTGTGGGTAACAGGGTAACAGAATTAGTGTTCACCACAGAGGCAGGTGGTGCAGCAAGTGGAGGGTCCGTAGGCATCGTGTCCAGGAGAGCAGCCAGTTGCTCCACTGTAGCTGCAAGCACATCAAGGCAATGCTGTTGTTGTTGTATTCGTTGGGCCATTCTGGGAATGGCCTGAAGGCCCGACATGTCCGCCGAGTCCATGGCCTTGCAATCTGTTGTGAGTGTTTAGTGGACTCTTGGGCCGGCCTGATGGAGACTGGGAAAGGTGGACCACTGTCTCCGTGGAGAGAGGTGCAGGCCGGGAGGTGGACACTGGACCAGGTGAAGGAGTAGGCCTTCACCCTGGAAACCCGTACTCCCCAGGAGGGGCCTGCAGGAGTCCGGCTGCTGGGACTTAGGAGATCAGTGAAGATGTCTTCACCCTGGAAGCCGAGACTCCCCCGGGAGGAGCCCGTAGGAGCCCGGCCGCTGGGACTTAGGCGAGCGGGGATGCAGAGATGATGATTTATTTATTTATTTATTTAACATTTCTTTTATACCGATATCCGTTCGCACATCGTATCGGTTTACAGTGAACAAAAAACCATTGGGCAGTGCCCGTACATATAACATATAACAGATAACATAATATAATATGATGAACTAGGCAACATATAAATAAATTTTTGGGAGGAGCCCTTACATATAACAGGCATCAATGGGTAGATGCTATGGAATATAACTATAACTATATACATGAAAGTGCAAAGTACAAAATCATCAGACATAAAGGTGTTCATACCAAGGAATCAAGGCAGACACCAGGCTGGAACTGAAGCTGGATACAGAGACAGGGACCTGGCTGGTACTGAAGCAAGGTACTAAGGCTAGCACCAGGCTGGAACGGAAGCAGGATACTGAGGCAGGAACCTGGCTGGAACTGAAGCAAGGCACAGAAGCAGGAACCAAGCTGGAACTAAAGCAGGATACTGAGGCAGGAACCTGGCTGGAACTGAAGCAAGGCACAGAAGCAGGAACCAGGCTGGAACTGAAGCAGGGTACTGAGGCTGGAACCTGGCTGGAACTGAGGCAAGGCACAGAAGCAGGAACCAGGCTGGAACTGAAGCAAGACACAGAAGCAGGAACCAGGCTGGAACTGAAGCGAGATACTAACAGACGTTAGCGAACTCCGAGGCACACAGCAACTAGGAACCCTAAGGTAACTTTGTTGCAAGGCATCTTACCGAGGCAGGCGCCGGTCTTTCATACCTGCCGGCGTCTGATGTCACGGAGGCGGGCAGAGCATCGAGTGGCGGGAAAGGGCCTACAAGTTCTGGCTTTTTGCGCACACGTGCGCCTAGGAGGAGGGCGGCTGGCTGGGGCGTCCCGGCGGCGTCGCCCCCGCGGGAACGCCGCTGAAGAACAGGCCCGGGACCCGGCGGACCCCTGCAGTGGGCTGGAGTCCGAACCCCGGAAGATCACAACACTTCTGTACAGAAATATTAAAGTAAAAGGACTGAAAATTGCACTTTTGCATCCAAAACATTGTATGGAAAAATTATTTACTTTGAACCAATTTGTAACATTGTTCAGACCCTACTGGAGTAGATATTCAAAGCAGACAATGTAAGTTACTTATTTGGCTAAGTTATGATGTATATTCAGTGGCATGGTGAAGCTGCTGCATATACCCATATATATACACATTTAGCCAGGTAAGTCTACACAGCTAAGTTTAGACCTGCTCTATGGGGCATTTAAACTTACATATATACTTATACGGCTAACTTCTTCCATGCAGTATACGCCTACTTTTTGTGCATGTAATTTTTAGCCATATAAGGGACTTACATGACTAAGCTGTGGCTGCTGAATGTAGGTGCATATTCAGTGGCCACCACCTAGCCGCATAAGACCCGCTTATCCAGCTAAATAGCACTAAATACATTTTGAATATCAGGCCCAGTGATTTTATAATGGTCCATGGTGTATTGATATTAATGATTGTGTAGCATTAAATATAAATTACATAACTCAATTTTTTCTATCATCATCATCATCATCATCATCATCAATAGCTGTTTTTATTGTCATACAGCAAAAATATTATGAAAAGCAAGACTCATCATCAGACATGCAGTAGACTCTACCAATGGGTTAATAAAGGAAACACATTACACAAAATATTGGTTTGAATGTGCAGTATTTGAAAGTCTATTTATAAACTGAATAAATAATTATGCAATTAACTTATTTGTGCATTTATGTCAGTCATTTTCACACATATTTTTATGTATATGAGATCTAAATTCAAAACAGCACATACACTAATAAAATGTGCATATAACAAAATGTGAGTTTACATATTTAGATAAATGCACAGGCCAGCCAAATACTTGAACTGAGCACGTTTTGCTCACTTTTGTAAATAAAGTCCTTAAAATGGTGCGCAAACTTGTATTTGCCTCCCCCACCCTAAACCAGTTGTGTTTTCAGGATATCCCTAATGAATATGCATGAGAAATATTTGCATATATAGGAGGTAGTGCATGCAAATAAATCTCATGCATATTCATTAGAGATATCTTGAAAACGTGACTGGCTCTGGTGGGGGGGCCCCAAGGACCGGCTTTTGCACCCTAACTAGCTGTTTTATTAGTAATATCAGTGGTACCCTCCATTGCTGGCAAGGAATTTTTTATCCTTTGAATTGTAATTAGAAGAAAAACACAATTGAATAAAGATGTGGTCGATATCATAGGAGGATATCATTATGCCTTGTAAGTATCATCAAAACACTAGTAGTATCATTGTCTGAAAATCCAGCCATTCTTTGGTCAGTTGTTATAACTCAGCTACTCTCTACAGTTTACTGCTACCTCATGTTTTTAACAATTTCTCAGCTCTCTCCTAACATAGATTCTATGTATTTCAAATTATTATCTACATTTCCAATACAAAAAAATGAACATCTACCCCTAATATATCATTGTCTCCATATGTCTAATAGAAAAATATTCCCTTCACTGCAGGTTAGGTACCACCAGCTCTTCTGAAGAATTCTCCAGTCTATCCCTTTTCACCCTAACCTTAAAGGACTTGGAGGGTGAGATGATTATGCCACTACTTACCCAGGGCCGGTGCAAGGGGATTTGGCGCCCTAGGTGAGCCTTCTTCCTTGCGCCCCACCCCCCCCGGTCTCGGCCCCGACTCCTACCTCATTCTCAATCACGCCCGCTGACTGGGGTTTTCTGGGTCGCGAGCAGATTGGGCACTGCTTGCGGCCCGCCAAATCTCCACTCCTCTTTGCCACCACTTGCGGCCCCATATGGCTCGCACCCAGTGGCGCACCAAGGGTCTCCGGCGCCCAGGGGCCAATGCATTTGTGTGCCACAGAAAATCAGTGGCATCTCTAGACAGAAGAATTTGTTTTGGGTGGGGGGGAGCCAAAATGACATTTCTTCATCACACCCACCTCTATAGCATGGATCCTGCTTTAAAATTGGTTATAAAAAAAAGTGTTGTTAAAAAAAGTCCAAAGGGTCCTCTGCATTATTTTAAAAAGCTGGCCAGTTTCACACTTCTAGTAAAACTACTATAAAATTATTTGATAGCCTCATTCAACTAATTCTATATGGATTATGAGAGTGAAGTCTGGAATATATAGGAAGGGACAGAATGTCAATATAAATCCTGCACCTCCAGTTCTGTATCTCTGTGCATCCACTGAAATCCCCCCAACAATGGAGCTTGGATGTTTCCCTTACAGCTCATCACACTAAAAGATATTTTCAAATTCTGGTGTCACCTCACAGTAACAGCAGCACAAACACCTTCCACTGCCAGACACATTGTGAACTAACACAAAGCACCGCAAAAAAGACACCCAAAATCTATACTGCAATCCCAGCATAACATAACACTAATAACACCAAGGACTCAAACAACAATAACCCTACCTGTGAATAAGCAAGGGTAAATATTACACTGGGTCCTAGAATACCAATACACCACCTACTGAGGAAACAAAACAAACCCAATTGCTATAGATCTCTATACAGACACTATATGATAGCAGAATCTCTCATCATGGTCACACATACAGAGCAGAGACAGACCTCTCATCAAATACAGAATACAAAATAAAGGAGCACAAATTAGAAAAAACTGAAATGGAAACCCCAAGAAGCCAGACTCTGTGTATTAGCAATGGAAAAACAGAACAACCATTCCTCATAAAACAAATAAAATCAAGAAACAAAGCATCAGTTATAATAGTAAAACCATACTAATAAAATATTTTAAAACTACTGATAAATAGAATTTCTATTAATTAAAATCATATACATTTTTTACAATTTCCCAAACACCAATAAAATATTTCAAAACAGTACATATATCAAATAACACACAATAATTAAAATTAATAAGGATTTTAAAAAGCCCCTGCTGTCCATACGTGGGAGCTCTTGATTTCCAGTCACCCTGATATTGTCGAGGATTAGGAGGTTATCCTCTCTCTCTCACACATACTCACATGTCCATTCTCTCTCACACATACACTGTCACATACATACACATTCATGCTCTTATACCCAACCATAACCTCTCGCTCTCACAGACACTGACATACTCAGGCTCTAAGGCACTCTCTCCCCCTCCACACACACCCCCACACAAACTCTTACTCCCCTGGATTTTCTCATACACACTCATGCTCTCACTCTCACTGGCTCCCTCACATACACACAAACACACACTCCCAGGCAAGCTCCCACTCGTTCTCACACACACACACACAGGCAAGCTCCTAGTCATTCTCACACTGAACCCCAGGCAGGCTCCCATTCATTTTCACACCACTCCCTCCCCATCCCCCAGGCATGCACACATTCATTCTCACACACACAGACCCCCAGGCAGGCACCAATTTATTCTCACACACACCCATACACCACAAACAGGCAGGCACCTATTCTCACACATACAAACCCCAGGAAGACACCCATACATTCTCATTCACAGACACACCCTCAGGCAGGCACCCATGCATTCACACACATACACCCCCAGGCAGACTCCCATTCATACACATGCACACACTAAAGGCAGAGACCCCCTCTCTTTCTTTTGCCAGCAACCTCAGAGCCTCTCTCATTCTTCTGCTGCCACTGTCACTGCCGCTGTATGGCTATTGCAGAGGTGCTGATTGCTGCTATTGGCACTGAAGCCCATTCTGCTGCCTCCTCTGTGCAGGCCCCGTGGGCTTCCAGTTCCTCCATGCTGATCTCGTACATTGTGAGATCCGCATAGAGAAAGTGCTACTCTTGCACAATCCCAAAGATTACATGTTCCAATCAGTAAAAAGTAATTTATTTCTTTTTACATTTGCTGTCTGATCTTAGTTTTCTAATCGGTTGGTCACAGGCTTTTTTTTTTCCACCTTCCCTTTCTTATTTTTTTGCCAATTCCTTTTATAACATATTTATTTTCTCTCCATCTGTCTGCTTCCCTCAAACACACGGTCAGGTTCTCATTCTCACATGCTGTCCCTCATACAATCATTTATACACAGTCTCTCTCTTGCACATGCTGTCTAACTCTCACTCCCACATGCTGTCTTGCTCAAGCACAGGTTCTCACTGTCACATGCTCTCTCTCATACAATCATTCCTACACACAGGCTCTCACTGTCACATGCTGACTCACACACACAGGCTCTCTCTCACTCCCACATGCTGTCCTGCTCAAGCACAGGCTCTCACTGTCACATGCTCTCTCTCATACAATCATTCCTACACAAGGGCTCTCACTGTCACATACTGACTCACACACACACACAGGCTCTCTCTCACTCCCACATGCTGTCTTGCTCAAGCACAGGCTCTCACTACCACATGCTGTCTCTCACACACACAAAGGCTCTCCCATGCTGTCTCTGCAAACATTCAGGTCTTCACTCCCACACACACACACAGTCTCTCAACTCATCTCATACACGCACACATACACACTATACAAACCCTCAGTCTCTCTCTCACCTCTGGGCCTCCTCTTCACGGGCCACTGCAGGATGGGCTCTGCAGCGGCCCCGGTCTTCTCGAGCCGCGCTGATCCTCTTCTGAACGTGGCAGATGCTCCTCCTCCTTCCGGCACGCGGCTGATGCTCCTCCTCTTTCCTGCCCGCGCGGCTCCGGCAACATTTTTCTTCCGGGGCCGCGCGGGCAGGAAGGAGGAGAAGTTCCTGCATTGGCTGATGCTCCTCCTCCTTCCTGCCCGCGCGGCTCCGGCAACATTTTTCTTCCGGGGCCACGCGGGCAGGAAGGAGGAGAAGTTCCTGCATTGGCTGATGCTCCTCCTCCTTCCTGCCCGCGCGGCTCCGGCAACATTTTTCTTCCGGGGCCGCGCGGGCAGGAAGGAGGAGGAGCACCAGCATGCTTAGACGCGACTGTACCACGGCCCTGCGATCCTCTTGCTGTGTGTATCTGCCATTGGGATGACGTCCACCGGCGGCCATTGGCCGTCAGCGGCTCGGCGCCCCCTAATGCTCAGCGCCCTAGGCGATCGCCTAGTTCGCCTAGTGCTTCCGCCGGCCCTGTACTTACCTTTTCAATGATGCTGCTTTTTCCAATATCTCTCTCTGCCTCCTTCCATTGCTGTTTGCAATATCCCACTTGCACTCTGTGCCAGGAAGGTTTTTTTTGCCTCTATGCTGTTTCTCATACCCCACCCTAATGCTACACCTTGGGAGTTTTCATGCTCCTGTGCTTTTTTTGCACAATTTCACACTGTATGACTTGGGGGTTTTGATGTCACTCTGTCTTTTTATCTCACACTGTATGCTGCTGTTTTGTTTTCTAATCTGCAAAGGCAGATTGCAAAGAACACCACCTCAAGCCTTATTTGTACCTTCTCTGTCTCATAGTTTGTGTCATGCACAAGGAATAGGCACACATATACAGCATGTGAGAGACATTTTTTTACATATTGTAAGAGTTACTGCAGACAGCATTGTACTGTAGATTGTAGCATATTATATAGTAATCGCCGTCATAGTGAGGGCAAAGGCAATTGGCGTCATTTTGAGTATTGGCGGGATGGCGATTTTGAGTCTCCAAATGGCGCCGATCGCCGTCATAGTGAGGGCAAAGGCGATCGGCGCCATTTTGAGTATTGGGATCGGACGGATGGCATGAAAGGAGGTCGCTCCTGGACCCCCGCTGGACTTTTGGCAAGTCTTGTGGGGGTCAGGAGGCCCCCCCAAGCTGGCCAAAAGTCCCTGTAGGTCCAACGGGGGTCCCGGAGCGACCTGCTGACTGACGCCAGGACTCAAAATGGCTCCGATAGCCTTTGCCCATACATGGTAGGAGCACAAGATGGCGCCGATGGCCATGTGACAGGGGCTGACCAATGGCACCGTAGCCCCTGTGACAAAGGTTATCGGTGCCATTATGAAACTAGCACCGAGGGTCTGAGTGAGTTCCCGGACCCCACTGCTGGACCACCAGGGAGTTTTGGTAAGTCTTGGGGGGGTCAGGAGGGTGGGGGGTTGTAGTTAATTTAGTAGTAACGTATTTACAGATCGACAACTTATTGAATTCTCCATACTTCCGCATGAAACGGAATTGACCCCCCACAAATACGGATCGCGTACGCAACGAAAACTTTTTGCCTGCACATCCCTACTAATTGGTGCATGTAGACTCTCAGAGCTACCAGCACAGTTATCAAAACTCAGATTGAGCTGGAAGGAGTAGGCATTCCTTGATCATCCTTCCAACTCCACTTCTAGGATTAGGGAACTTTTAAGTGGAGGAGGAGTGACAGGGATTGTAGCCTCAGCTCAATTGCTGGCCAATTACAGTTTTGAATGGGACTATGGGAATGGAGAGGTTCCTGAGGCTATCAGCTTCACTGGGATGTATTTAATTGGACTGGTAGTAATGGAGTTTCCTGAGGCTGCCAGCATTACTGGAGTATTTTTTAATGTGCCAGTGGGAGGGAGAAAGTTATTTGACGCTGTCTTGTCAACCACAGGACTGCCATCTAAATCTTTCATTCTGACCATGCCCTTGGCCACGCCTACTTTTGAGGTATATAAATTTAGTAGCTTGTGGGGAAGAATTTTTAATTAGTTATATATCTTCAGAATATTGCTCTCTTAATTCCTACAACTTTATTCTTACATCTTGATCTCTACACTATCATGGAAGAGAAGAAACATACAAATTTCTAGTCCAGAGCAATCCTGCTAGGTATAGGCATTCTCACCAGGAAAGGGAACGGAAGATAAAACAAAACTTGACCTAAATCTTTCTGAATTTACAGGTTTATAGAGATCAGCACAAAATAAATCAGAACACATGTTGCACAGATTACAAGTGTAGCAGCACTTTGCAATTGTTACTTAGAGTGCTGAAGGAATAAAATCAAGAATTGATTAATGCACAGTGCAGTCTTGAATAGTTGTCTTGCTCAGCACTCACAACAATTACTAAATTACTGCAACATGGATGCAGAAGCCTAATGGTCACCTGTAATGTACAATAGCATATTATTAAGCATGGAACTGTAAGACCAGGAAAAGCTTGCTCTAAACCAACCAGGTTTAAAATATCATCAACACAATGGTAGTTTTCCAATGTATCAGGATTTATGTGACAGTGATGCCAGGAAATGCTATCCTTAATGCAGACTATAAGCAGCATGAAAAGTAGGAAAGTTAGCAAACACTTCATTTGGGGTATTGTATTCAATTCTGGAGACCATACTTTTAAAAGGACACAGACAGAGCAGAAGCAGGCTAGACAATGGTGACCAAAATGGCATAGTCTGCACTAAAAATCCTATGAACACAGGACCTAAATATGTACACCTTAGAGGAGAGAAGAGTGAAGGGATGTGGAAAAGACATTCAAATACCACAAAGAATGAACAAAAAGCACAGATTAAAATTAAACCCAGCCAAGATAGAGGCATTGTGGATTACTAAGAATTATCATCTTTAACCACCTTCCTGAAGTAATGGATATAAAAATGAGTCCAAGAAATTCTGTTACTTTTTTGGGAGATACTCTAGACTGAGATTTAACTTTGAAAGATCAAATATCTAAGATGGTAGAAAAATGTTTTTTCACTTGTTTCTTTTGTTTCAAATACAATTTTACTTTATTGGGAAAGACTTAGACATTCTGGTTCATTCTTTAATTCTTACAAGATTAGATTACTGTAACACACTTTATAAAGGTGTACATACAGTTCATCTGATTAGGTGTCCGCAATGATTTCAGTATGCAGCTGCAAAACTATTGTTTAATGCAAAGGGAGCATAATTCTGTACCACCTTTACTGATGGACTTTCATTATTTACCAATAATCTACGGAATTGGAGGTGAAGCTTAAGACCCCTGTGCGTGTGCACATTTGCGCACGTTTGCCAGCTCGAGCACATGGATGCCGCAATTTTATAACACACATGCATATTTGTGAGAATTTGTGCGCCTGTTATAAAATGGGCTATTCGTGCGTACATGTGCGCACGACTTTATATTGACGTGCGCATGTGCCCACAAATGCTGCCTCGATCACGTAAGTGGGGGGGGGGGGGGAGATTTTAGTAGATATGCGCACCAACAAAATTACCTGTATCCCCAGTTCATTCCCGTTCACCCTAGTAAACCCCCTAGCTAACTTGCCTCCCTTTTACCCTGTTAGCCCGACCCTTAAAACCCCACTGACTAGCCCAGTTTTTATTTTATTACTTGCATGCCATACATAGCAGAAGTAAAGTTACACAGTAGGAGAACCCAGCGCACGCTTGTGCACATAAATCCTGACACGCAGACTTCATGTTATAGACTCGGCCCATCCATACCCCACCCATGCCCCACCTAGAACATGCCTACTCCCCTCCCCTTTTTGAAATTTTTCATTTGTTCACATACCAGAAGATATGCGCATACTCAAGCAGTTTTTAAAATCTGCTCGGCACGCGTCGGGCCGAGTCACACTTTTGGCGCATGTAGCGCTTTTAAAATCAGCCAGTTAGCTTTGAAATCTTGGGCATGGTCTTTAAAGTTTTGCTGAAAGTTAATCCTTAGTATTTGATCTGTTATTTAAAAAGCTGGTTAGGGGCACAAAGCACAAAATTGAAGGTGCTCTGCCTCTGGGAGAGGGGTAGAGAGGCTGGTGGGAGGGCCATGGAGCTCAATTTAAGCCAGGAGCATTCCTCCCACTAGCCTCTTCTTTCAGGGTTTGATCTATGCTGTGGCCATATTCATTCAATAAAGATCTCCTTTTGCGAATAATGTTGTACCAGAGAGCTTCATTCACGGTGACATTAACTGGAATTTGTGGGGGAAGGAGGAAGAGAGGGTGGGGTTGGTGATTTCAGATGGGATTGAAAGGAGGAGGTGAGTACGCACCTGACATGGTTGTGCCCTTTTTTCACATTCGCTGAGGTATTCACAGCAGGATTTGCTCATGGTTCCTCCTTCAGTTTCTTAGTTCCCTCAACCTGGAATTCAAAATTGTTGAGATATCAGGAAAGAAATCAATGACCTTAAATTTCAGAAGTCGTTGAAATCTTGATTTTTAATTAAGCATAGGATCTGTAAGACTGCATCCTGTGAGCAGACTTTTAAGATGTTGAGCATATTTTCAAGAGATGCATTTTTGTGTTCATTTAGTTTGTCTTTTCTCTTTTATAATTAATATTTTTAGAATATGTATATGTATGTGTATTGTTTTTTTAATTGTTAATGTTTTTAAGGATTTTTAAACCACTATGATTATATTGTTTTAGAATGCCAATTTAATCGTCGCCAGTAGCGCACCCAAAAGCACCGCCTTTCACGTTGGCACTATTGGGTGCGAAAGCCGGTAGCGATAACACCGCGGTGGTGTGATCACTGCCGGCTTTTACAGGCCTGCCCCCCCCCCCCCCCCGTTACCACTAGATTCACCATTCTCTACTAGAATGGAAAATCCAGGCCTTAGATATTCATGGATTTCAAAGCAATGAAGTTCAAGTTCAAGGCAAAGAGTAGGCAAAGGAGATGACTGATACCACTGGGCAACTGAGGGAGAAAGATAAGTTTCTATGGCCTATAATCAGTCATGGGCTTCAGGGAGCACTTGGAGACTCCCAGAGAACATGCAACCATAAAAATAAACAAAAGAGGGAGCAAGAGAACAGGGAGCACGAGAACAGGGAGCACGAGAACAGGGAGCACAAGAACAGCCCAGACGAGCAAGACCCACAGCACAAATGAGCAAAAAGAACCACAGCATAAACAAGCGAAAAGGCAAACAGCACAAACAAGCAAAAAGAACCACAACACAAACGAGCAAAAAGAACCACAGCACAAACGAACAACGGGACCAAAGCACAAACGAGCAAAGGAAGGAACAGAAAACCAGGAACAAGAGAAGAAAACACGGGTGAGACTCCAGGGCGGGATCAGGCTATGGCAGCAAATATCAGGAGGGGCGCAGGCACCTCCTGCAGGTCGTGAAACCCCATTCTGGAAACAACGAGAAACTGAAAGTCTGGTTGCAGACGCCTCCTGTGGGTCATAGGAATCAGACAGCTGGCGCCCCCAGCAGGTCGTAAGAAACAAGGGAGCTGGTGCCTCCAGCAGGTCATAGAAACAAGGGAGCTGGCTCCTCCAGCAGGTCGTGAAAACAAGGGAGCTGGCACCTCCAGCAGATCGAGAGCCAAAGGCCAGAAAAAAAAAATTTCAGGAGTACAATTAAAAATCCAGAAACAAACCTGGAAAGAAAACTCTGAAGCAGGACTCCATCATAAGAACACGTTCACGGGCACATGGCCTTGCATTCTGTTATGTTTCGGGAGGCCTTAAGAGGCCTTGCATTCTGTTAGGGAGCGCTGGGAGAGCGGTCCCAACTTGTGGAGATAGTGTGCCCTTAGGCCTCGGCATGACCCCAGAGGACTCCAAGGCAGCACCGAGGTAGGCAAGATGTGTCCCAGCATGGGTGGAGACAGATGGTCTGACCCTCTGCCGGACCTGCATGCTTCTGGAGCCAACACATGGTGTTGGTTATTGAACAGTCCTCCGACCATTCCCAGCCCTTTCAGACCTGCTACAAGGAATGATAAGAAGCAGCAGGCCAGACTACAGACGAGGGCAGATGAAGGCTCTGGAACATAGAGACTCTAGACGTAGACGAGGAACTTGGAGGTACAGATGAAGACTCACTTGGGTGCGCAGACGAAGACTCATGCAAGGACTTTGGACGAAGGTTCAGAAGCAAGGTACTGCAGGCAAAGGTATTCAGGAACAAGATCAAGTACTGGGTTGAGACTGCGACATACACAGGCAGATTTTAAAATTCACTGGGTGTGCGCCAGCCCTATATATTCACGTATCTCCTGGTTTTGGCATGTGCCAGACTTTTTAAATTCGCCTTTAATATTTGTTTACATCAGAGGGTTCAAAATATGGTTTGCTTTGGGAATAAAGCAGATAAAATTATGGCCAATTTTGTGAAATTTTGGACATGGAAACTTATATTAAGTCACTTATTAGTGAGAAGGAGAAAAATGTATTTTTGCAAAGGAAATTTGTCCAATGTTGAAGGAATTTTATGTATGCTTGTATTCGGCAGATGGAGGGAATGGACAGCAAGAAAACAAAATTTTTAAAGGTTTAGTTTTACCTAAATTTACAGATGATCATCTGGCTAAGTGTAACAGACCATTGTCACTTTGGGAAATCATAGAAAGCATTAAGTCTAGCTCTTAGCATAAAACCCAGATGACTTAAATACTGATTACTATAAAATTTAAGTACAACAGGTAGCAATCCCAATTACAAAAATCTTTGAGACTTCTGTTGCAGAAGGATCTTTTTTGACCAATACTATGAAGACATTTATTATTGCCAAACCGGGCAAGATCCTGGAAGCCTGCCTCCTGTAGGCCAATATCTTTATTAAACTGAAAAGAAACTATTTGCTAAAATTCTAGTGAATAGGATTAGTACAATTCTGCCAGCACTGATCTCCTACAAACAAGCAGGATTTGTGAAAGGGAGGAGACCTGAAGTTCACATAGCTAGACTATTAACTGCTATTATTCAGTGCAAGTTACAATCCATCCCATCACTAGGACTGGGATTTGATGCAGAAAAAGCATTTGACTGTACTTCATGGTATTATTTTCTGTACTGGCTAGATATGGATTTGGAGGCCAAATTGTGCAATACATTTCTGTGTTATACAAGGATCCTAGGTCTGCAATATTAGCAAACAGATGACTTTTATATTACATCAAGGCACCAGACAAGAATGCCCATTATGCCCATTACCCTATATTTTACCGTTAAACCCACTACTGAGCAAGAGAGAGGCTTGTCCAACTGTTTCAGGGCTTTGCATGGGCGCCAGTGAATTTAAGCTGACAGCCTTTCTGGATGATGTTTGATGATTTTAAGCAATCCTATGGTTTCCTAAGGTAATATTAGGTAACTTCAAAAATTCCTTTAGAAGCTTTTCTGGACTCAAAATTAACCTGGACAAATCTGAAGTATTAGATGTATTGCAGGCCCACATGGGAAGGGACGCTCCCTCTTAAGTGGGTTGAGAGAGGAATTAAATATTTCGGGGATCCTCATACCAAAAGAGGTGGAAGCTGTGATTCCCACGCGCACATGTGCACCGGATTTTAATGTCTGTGCACACATGTGCAGGCGGATGGCCTCCTCCGAGCACAGGGAGGGGATTTTAAAAGAATCGCATGGTGACATGATTGGGCCTTTGCCCAGTTCCCTAACCCTAACCCTATCCTTCCTCTCTTCCCTTCTCCTCCTCGACCCCTAAACCTACCCTAGAGGATTTTTTTTTTTCTTGAAGAATTTACCCGCTCCTCCGAGCCAGCTGCCGACGCGTGCTTCCCCGGGACAGGGTTTAATGTCCACTGTCCCAGCCACCCTCCGTCCTGCCCCGCACCACCCCTTTCCCCCAAGACCCTGCACCGGCCCACCCCTTTCTTCAGGCCCAGCACTTCTGCGCGTATCATGAGATACTCTCGTGGCCTGGCCATTTTTTAAATGCACTCAGTGCGAGCAAGGCAGGGCCACGCATATCTCCCTGATTTTACATGCGCAGACCTTTTAAAATCTACTTGTAAAGGTTGTGAAGGAATTTTTTTTTCTACTCCCTGTGAGGGAAGGATCTTGTGCAGCCTTTAGTAAAGCACTTCATTCAATCAGGATTCATGAACCATTTCGTCTTTTATTAGAAAAATGGACAAAAGACATAGAGGTTCAAATAACACATGAAGAACCACAAGCTTGTTTTAATCATATTGCAGAGACTTCAGAAAACATGATTTTATGTGAGACAGTTTTCTCAACGAATATAAATACCTCAAACTTAGGCATAACAAGCTCAACTTATTCCGTCTGATATATGCATCAAATGTTCTTTCTTCTGAGGCACAAATATATATAACTTTTGGGGCTGAAATTTTGGACTATCTGGGTCAACTTTTCACTAATCGACTTCTGCTCACCCTATGGTTGTGTCATTTTATATTTTTGAAGAGATACAACCCAGAATACAAAAGAACAGGAAGCTATTTTTGAGGAAATGTTTTTACTAGCAAAAAAAGATGAATTTGGCATGTTGGATAAGCACTGACAGACCTACTCTAATTCAAAGGAAATTGCATTTGCATAGCCTATTAATTTTTGTAAATAAGACTGCCAAGAATCTTTCTTCTAAAAAGTATGACTGTTTCTTGGACATTTGGCAGGAATATATTCTAGCAATGTTTCCTAAAGCTGGAAGTTTATTATTGTATTTCTAATCAGTAAACTTTCTTTACAAAATAATGAGAAAAGCAATACAAGTACAATAAATAATAAATACAAGAATATAATACAATAAAATCTTAAAAACAAATTCTAAAAATAACACAATAAATAAAATATTATGGTAAACAGACTGATAATAAAAAAGGACAGAAATAATCTTACATTCATAAAAAAATAAAACCTAAAAGCTAAAGGATAGATTTTTAAAAGAGCTGTGCATGCGCCCATAAAAATGCATGCTATTTTATAACCTACACCTGCATGTCTGCACATCACTTTGCTATAGCTCCTCAATAGGTGCAGGAATCCAGTGAAGGGAAAAAGAGAGAGAGACAGACAGAGGACTATAGGGCTCACCTGATACTCTATATATGGACCATTGTAAGGGAGCATTTTGATTCAGGCTGAGTTTTCAGGCGGTGGGTTAGGGTTAGAGGGTGGTGTAAAAGACACATTCAGAGGTATTCATTGCAAATTTCATTATTAAAGAATTGTTGTCCTTATAAGTGTACAAATCAACTCCTCTTTTTAGAATTTTCATCACTTACAAGGTCAAAAAGTCTTTAAGGATAGGGATGTGCATTCGTTTGCAACGAAATAGGGAATAAAGACGATATTTCCTATTTTGTTGCACTTTGGGGGACTGACAAAATGAAAGGAAAACCCATGAAATTTCATGTGGTTTTCCTATTGTTTTTTGGAGGGGGGAGAAAGGGCACATTAAAAAAAACAAAAAAAAAAAACCCCCAAACCCACTTTTTTAAGATGGCGCCAGCCATCCATTGCTCCTACCATGTGACAGAGGCTGACCAATGGCACCGATAGCCCCTGTCACTGGTAAGGGCAAATGGCCATCGGCGCCATTTTGATTACTGGCAGCCGACGGCCCAAGAGCAGGAGATTGCTCCTGGGACCCCCGCTGGACCACCAGGGAGTTTTGGCAAGTCTTGGGGGGGGGGGGCGTCGGGAGGGTGGGGGGTTGTGGTTAATTAAACTTTCAGGGTGGCCAAAAAAAATCAGTCCGAACTACGGGAAAATGAAATTTCCCACTGCAGGCCTATAACGAAGGCTGAACTGAAAGGTTTGGCCGAATCACATCTCTATTTAATGATGCCAATTTTACAAAGGATACCTCTGAATGTGTCTGCAACACTACTTTCCTAACTCCAACCAACTTCCTGAAAACTCACCCTGAATCAAAGTGCCTCCTTATATAGAATATCAGACTGGGGAGGAATTGGTGAGACGAGCCTCTCCCTGAGAGAGGAGGGCAGCAGGACAGCGACAGGGGAACCGAGTAATTTGGAGCGCCCAGGGAGCTGGAAGAAACACCTACCCTACTGCTCAACCCCGCTGACGTCATCAAGCACGGACCCTGCCTCCCGATAAAACCGGAAGAGCTGCGGCATTTCTTTCGGAGGAATTGGTGAGACGAGCCTCTCCCTGAGAGAGGAGGGCAGCAGGACAGCGACAGGGGAACCGAGTAATTCAGAGCGCCCAGGGAGCTGGAAGAAACACCTACCCTACTGCTCAACCCCGCTGACGTCATCAAGCAGGGACCCTGCCTCCCGATAAAACCGGAAGAGCTGCGGCGCGCCGCCGCCGGCGCGCTGCCGAAGCCACGCGCCAAAGGGGCGCACCCCTCTGAAAAATTTGTTCCTTGCTTAATTTGAAGTTTCCTTTCCTCCCCTTGTTATTTTATGGGTAGGAAAAGGAAATTAAAGATGTTAACATCATCGCCGGCAGCTCCAGCAAGTAGAGGACCTATGGACTCCCATGTGGTTAGACGAATTGGTCAGTTGGAGAGACACCCTATTGCAGAAATTTCTTTTTCTTCTGGTTCTCCTGAGAGTCCAGCCCAGATGCAGTTACCTCTTACCCCGCTGGAGGTTATTCATCAATCCACGGTAACAGGGACTGGGGGGTCAGTAAATGCTGAACAACCTAGTAACAGTGATACTGTGGAGAGGGGGAGGATACAAGAAAGTTTACGGGTAAATTTACCACAAGAATTGTTATTAGATGGAAATGTAAATGTAGAATCATTAGATCCTCAAAATGTCACCTTGAGTGATATTTAGAAGGTTTTAATAGATGTTAGAAAAACTTTATCTAATTCATGTGAACAATTTAAACAAGATGTGATACAGATTAATGGTAAGATTGAGAAACATGAGAGTCGATTAAATCAATTGGAAGAAAATGGAAAGGTAATAAATAATCAAGTAACAGCATTACAAGCCGTAAACAATTCATTTGTAAAGGACAGCTTAATGACACATCGTCATTTGGAAATGTTAGAAAATGAAAATCGTGTTAGGAATTTAAGATTTCTTAATTTCCCAGTAACTAGATTGTTATCCTCTTTTGAACTGTTGAAGAAATACTTGATAGAAATACTTTCTATATCTTCAATAGATGAAAAAAGTATTTCAAAAATGTATTATATACCAAAGTCTAGGATACAATCTCAAGAAGGGATGGAAGAATTAGACATTGTACAAAGGGAATCACCGAATTTGACCTCTTTTTTAGAGGCATCTGTTGATGAGATTCCCACTAGAGCGACATTATTGGTTTCTTTTTCTAGAGAACAAGATAAAAATATGATTTTACAAAAATATTTTAAGAATAAAGATGTTCTCTATTGTGGATATAAAGTTCAAATATTTCCTGATGTGGCTCGTAGCACTCAGCTACGTAGGAAGCAATTTTTAGAATTGAAACCAAGGGTTTTGGCTCTAGGGGCTATTTTTTATTTGCGATTCCCGTGCAAATGCCTAATTATTTGGCAAAAAAATAAATTTGTGTTTCAGGATCCCACCCATCTTGAGACTTTCCTGACTGATAAGGAACAAGTTAGAGGTAATTAACTGCTTAAAGAATGATAAAGTCTCTTAAAGTATGTGAAATACTAAGTTTTGTTAAATAACGTTTAGTTATCTTTTTGAAGCTTCCTCCCATTATTGGGGACTATTAGTTGGATGCACAGAATTTTTTGTTCCATTAAGTGATATTTTCTTTATAGTTTCTAGTGTTAAAGATTATTTCTTGATTTTTTGCAGATGTAAAAACTTTGTTGAAAATCTTAATAAAATATAAATTAAAAAAAAAAAAGAATATCAGACTGAGCCCTATAAAGAGGCTCTCCCTCTCCCTCCCCCTCCCAGTGTGCACCAGACTCCTGTGCCTAAAAAGGAGGTGTAGTAAAGTGGCACACGTAAGATACACAGACCAGCTGAGGAAAATTTAGAGTTATATTTATTTATTTATTTGGCATTTTTTTATATACCGACAACCATTTGCACATCATATCGGTTTACAATTAACTTGGAAATTATAGGCTGGGCCTTTTCATGGAACAGATAACTGTAGGTAAAAACGGAGGAACAAGAACAACCAAAATTACATAAGTTATAGAAAAAAAAATAGAACTTATTTACATAATTACAAAGATAATCAATGGCAAAAACGGGGATTCCAGAATACAATTATATGGTGGGGGTAGAGGACGGGTAGGCCTGTAGGAAGAGCATTGTTTTTAGTTTTTTTTTTAACTTAGGAGTGGATGTCTCAGTGCGCAGATCTGGGGGGAGAGAGTTCCAAAGCGTAGGGTCAGTGAGGGAAAAAACTCTGTTCAAAGTTGAGATAAGCTTGTAGGGTTTGATAGAGGGGGTGCGGAGAGTTCCTTGAAGGGCTGGACGAGTGGGTCTTGTGGAGGTGCGCGGAAGAAAAGAGGGGCAGAGCCAGTTGAGGTTTTCGTTCATAATACTTTTATGGATGAGGGTTAGTGTTTTGAAGAGGATACGAGATTGTATTGGTAGCCAATGTAGCTCAATGAGAGTTGGTGTGATGTGGTCTTTTTTCTTAGAGTTTGTAAGTATACGTGCTGCGGCGTTTTGTAGGAGTTGCAAGGGTTTGGTGTGCGTGGAGGGGAGGCCAAGGAAGAGAGCATTACAGTGCTGGCCCCACGTCTGGAACAACCATGCCCTGCCCCTTTTCTACCTACTTTTTCTGGGCGCGCATACCTCAATGCATGTGCACCCTTCCTGGCAATTTAAAATTTGCTTAGCTTCCATGGGACCCACTTACACGCGTATGTAGACTTTTTGCATACACAAGGCTTTTAAAATCTACCTTTAAAGATCATAAATTGAAAGTAGTTTAGAAAGATATACAATATTTGTAAATATGATAATATAACAAAAACATAAATACATTTATATTTAGCAGGTATTTACATTTTAAATAATCAAGGAATGGAGTTCCTGTGCCATGGAGTATCAGAGGAAAAGGCCTGATTTTAAAGTCCCAACTAATTTTGCCTTGCTTGAGAATGGAACACTAAGAAAAGACTCCTAAGATGATCTTAAAATTCCAATCAGCCAAGATATAAGTTAAAAGATGGTCCCTTTAAATATTTATTCAGTGCACTTAAAACTAAACTTAAATTGCTACTGTAAACAAATTAGCAACAAATGCACAGGGTTATTTTTCAAAACGCGATGATCCATTGTCACATGTGTTAGTTCCTTATCACATGCGATAGCACCCTAACGCACGCTGTAACAACCGCATCATGATGCTAACATTTAAATGAGGAAAAGGGGAGGGCTTTAAAAACTTTTGGGCCCGATTGCTCTGCGGGCGATAATGTTTTACATATTATCGCTGGCAGAAGCACCAGAAATAACTACACCTTTTGCAGGGGCACTATGGGGGCGATAGTGTGCTCTGTGGCTGCAACCCAGTGGGCGAAAATGTACCACCGCAATGCGACCAAGTGCCCACTATTGCCCCCCACGCCCCTTTTCTGGCTGCAACTTTTCATTCCACTATACTTGACATAAATATAGCGGAATGAAAAATCTAGGCCATAGATCTTCAAGAAATGGCCTGGTATGATCTCTAAAACTAGAGCCAGTGACTAAGCACGCAGCAACTTTCCGAACTAATTGTAATTTCCATGTACTCTTTAAAGGTAGACCTATGTCTAACATGTGATATGTTATATTAAATTTATGAATCACATTTCCCAGTGGCTGCAAATAGTTATTAAAAAATGTTGGAGATTGAAAGAAAAAATTATTAGTACAAAATGAAGGTGCAATAAAATACCTAGCACTTACTATATATATTAAGACAAAAATAAATAATTATTTAAATACAATAACATAGATTTAAACCAATATTGCATTTTATTTTCACATTACACCACATTACATTATATTCAGTTTACAAAAGTGTAATTATACGGCCTTATATAAAATTCAGTTCTCGTAATGGAATTTTACATGCACATAACAATTATTACCATGAAATCCACTCATTTCACAATACAGTTCTAAAATCCCTTATAAACCAATAATTCTTCCCATATTTTCACATAAGTACCCTATCATACATACCATTAAAAACCAATCTTCAATTTTGATAATATGTTACTAATAAAGCTTCCTCTGGTCATATAACAAAAATATCCCAACAGTGTTAATAGAGAGTCGTTAATGGTTCATTTTTAATTGGAGAACTTTGGAACCTGAAGGGTTAAATCATGAGGTGGTGTGGGAGACTTTTAATAGTATGCATGATAGGGTATGTATGTAAGAGTATGGGAAGAATGTATGGGTTTTAGAAGGGGTTTTAGAATTGTATTGTGAAATAAGTGGATTTCATGGTAATAATTGTTAAGTGGAATGTAATTTAATTAATTTTCAAACCCTGGGTGCATACTTCCAAATGATGCTTTGATCCACAGGAGAACAATGAAGTGTGAAGTGCTGTCTCCTCTGAAACCTGACACTGCAGTGCTCTGATACCACATTTCTTCATCAGGGTGTGATGTGACAAACGGCAATGGGAAATGGGAGGCCGGTTGGCCGTCAAACTCTTCCCAAATCCCTGCTTTAGTATATAAATAAAGTCAGGACATTATGGCAAATCAACGTGAGATATCCAATCTTTAAACATTGTGCAAGGAAACCTTATGCAAAATGTGCAAGAAATAACAAACAAATGAAAAACGTCATGCATTAAACCTACACATCACCAGAGAGCTATTTGAGCTTTTCAAAAGATGACTGCACATTGCCTGTGGTGTCTACTGGAATGAGAAACCACGGCAACCCAGTGCCATTTTAAAGTAATCGGCGTGGGAATTGAAGCTGTTAATCAAATACCTGTTGAAACCAGTTGTAACTCGGTTAGTCTGCTTCTGAGTAAAAAAAAAAAGTCTATGGAATGCAGCGATGACAAAGAGAATGCCAGTTGATTTTTTTAATTTAAACATTTGGGAGCCACTGAGTTGAGGGAAAATATGCAAAAAAATTTGGGGTTGTTCCACAGAGTTTTAAGATTGCCTCCCCGGTAGGAAATTTGAACTTGCTCAAGAATGGTCCAACGCATGTCAGAAAAAGAGTAACCTGCTGCAATGCAGTTAACTGCATATAGGGCATGCGAAATGTGCGTTCCAATGTGGTTTCTATGTTCAATGAGACACATTCTTATTCTTCGGAGGGTATGACCCATTAGGTCATTGAGCATGGACACGTCAAGAGGTAAATGACATATTGAGGATTGCAATCAGTTGTACAAGTTTGGGAAACTCATAAGCATGAACGGCGATGTTGGCAAAATTGTCCTGGGTTGGTAGTATCACAGATATCACATGAGCCGCAAGCACGATGCCCTAAAAAAGGGATACCTGCTGACTCGACACTGCAAGGAATGGCTGAAACCACTTTGCCTCTAATGTTTGACTCACATCTGTATCAAAAAAGAAGAGGTTTGTCAAACACCAAGTGGTAGCTCAAAATGTGCTAGTAATTTTTTATAGATGAAACAAATTATGGGTAACATTAGAATATTTTAAGGCGCAAACTATGTCATCTGGTCTCCTTGGTGCTTTATATTGTAACAACAGATGACAATCAGCAAAACATGCTCATCTGATGATCTTCTTGGAATTTCCACACGTGGTAAAGGTCTATACATTGCATTAGAATGGAACAAATGTGGCATTGTAGAACTTATTTATTTATTCAGAACATTTTTTTATACTGCTTCTCCATACATCATAGCGATTTACAAAATATATCATGTGCAATAAAATATATCTATGTACTGTACTGATCTAGCCTTTCCACCAGTTGGAAAGAAGTTGTAATGTTCCCCAACAGAGCCTAAACTTGAGTAAACGGTTCTTCTTTACAGGATTCTTCAATGTAACAAGGCCCATGCTTTTGCAGATAGCTTATCACTGCAGGAAGCTCAACGTCAGGGACCCTCGCAGGACTTATCCAATAACTTTCACCTGACCAGCAATGATACAATCTTGGGCTTCCAACACAGAACTTTACTCTGCTTGTTTCACACAAAGTCTCTGGCTTCTGTCACAGGGCCAAGTCCTGAAATGTCTTTTCAAGTACTGCTTCTAGTGCTTTGAGCTTGGTTTGAGGAAAGCAAGCTCCATTACCACCTCCCACCGTAGCTTGTAGAGGGAAACCTATACCATTTGCCTTGCCCAATTACAGCTACTACCACCCATGGCAGTTTCGACTACCAGACTCTAACCTGTATGGCTTCAGCAATCCAGGTTTCCTTAAGGGGTTTCCACTATTTCTCTTCCACATGGCTCTGGGTCTGCCTATGCATTCTGCTGGAAATTGTTCTGTATATAACCAGGTCTTTACACCTTTTTTGAACACTTTTGTATCAATCTGCATAAGCTTAGAAACTTTCCCACTGGCAGTCTGCATTTGAACTGGCCCCCTTTTGTGGAATGCTTTGCCGGACTCTTTAAGACAAATACATAACAGAAAGGATTTCAAGAAAGCACTAAAAACATAACTCTTTATGGAAGCATTTGGGAACCCTGAGTCACTTAATAGTAGCTAATTTCAGAGAGATAAAGACTGCCATACTTTGCACCTTAATCACTAGGAAGTTTAACTCTTTTTATTTCTCCTGTTAGTGTAGATGCTTATTTCCTTCTTTTGCTTTTTGTAATATAATAGTTAATTCTGCTATAACCTTTTTAGATTTATTGCAAATTTAGTTTTATTGATCAAAATGTTGATTGTATTTTTATTCTAACTTTATTTATTTTATTTTTTTATTATTATTATTTTATATATTCTATTTAATCGAATTTTTGTTTTTTGGTTTATGATTTTTATCACTGGAAACTGCTTTGGTCAATTTTGTATTGGTAAAACGGTATATAAATATGTTAAATAAATAAATAATGGCTTTCAAAGCTCAAAAATTTGTTTTGATCAATAGATTTGCGTACTAGATTTTGAATACTGGCAGCAGATTGCCTTTGCCCTCACTATGTCACAGGGGCTGACCATCGGTACCTGTGACATAGTGAGGGCAAAGGCGATCGGTGCCATTTTGAGTACTGGCATCGGACAGCCGGCATGCAGGGGTTGCTCCCGGACCCCCGCTGGACTTTTGGCAAGTCTTCTGGGGGTCAGGAGGCACCCCCAAGCTGGACAAAAGTTCCTGGGTGTTCAACGGGGGTTCCGGAGCGACCTCCTGCACTCCGGCCATCTGATGCCAGTACTCAAAATGGCGCCGATAGCCTTTGCCCATACTATGTCACAGGGGCTACCAGTGCCATTGGTCAGCCCCTGTCACATGGTAGGAGCACAAGATGGCACCGATGACCATGTGACAGGGGCTGACCAATGGCACTGGTAGCCCCTGTGACAAAGGCTATCAGCGCCATGATGAAACCGGCACCAAGGGTGTGAGAGTGCAGGGGATGGCTTCCAGACCCCGCTGGTCCACCAGGAAGTTTTGGTAAGTCTTGGGGGGGGGGGGTCAGGAGGGGGGGGGGGTTGTAGTTAATTTTAATTTTAGCTGGGACACAAATAGAAATCACCGTATTAACACATTGGGGCGCCATACGGCCAAATGCAACGTATCTGCTCCCCAATGAATCTTAATCACGAATGCAACGTATGGCGTCCCTCTGCACATCCCTATTGTCAGGTTCTTATGGCCTGGATTGGCCACTGTTGGAAACAGGATGCTGGGCTTGATGGACCCTTGGTCTGACCCAGTATGGCATTTTCTTATGTTCTTATGTTCTTATCTATTTAATGTATGAGTGGCTTAGATTGGCCACACGTTGGAAACAGGATACTGGGAATACAAATACCTCCAAACTTTTGCCCCTAAAAGGGGCATACCCCAAGGTTATCACCTGCTACCATTGCTATTAAATGTATATCTTATGCTCCTCACAAATATCAATAGACAACATAGACTCAAAGCATACTTAAGAACATAAGATATGCCATAGTGGGTCAGACCAAGGATCAATTAAGTATCCTGTGTCCAACAGTAGCCAACCAAATCACAAGTACCTGGCAACTACCCAAATATTAAATGAATAGATCCCAAGCTAGTCATCCTTATTGATTAAAAGCAGTATATGGACTTCTGCTCTAGGAACTTATCCAAATCTTTTTTAAACCCGTTACACTAACTGCCATAACCACATCCTCTGGCAATGAATTCCAGAGCTTAATTATGCATTGTGTGAAAAAGAATGTTCTCCAGTTTGTTTTAAATGAACTACTTGCTAACTTCATGGAGTATCCCCTAGTCCTTGTATTATCTGAAAGAGTAAATAACCAATACACATTTATCCATTCATGTCCTTTCATGATTTTGTAGACCCCCATCATATCCCCCCTCAGTTGTCTCTTCTCTAAGCTGACAACAGTCAAAACATTCATTAAACACCTGGGAAAACACAACAGCAACCATGGAGAAATAACTCAAGGGAAGACCAGCAATCAACTTCTTATAAACAGAGGCAAGACTGAGATCCTGTGGATCAGCAACTCATTGCAACCTGATAAAGCCCCTCCCCCATCCATCCCAGACCATATTGCCCTAACTCTGCAAAACAAGGTAATGAGCCTAGAAGTTATCCTATACTCTGCACTCTGAAAGTTATCCCAAGTCTATTCACATACAATTACTGTACATTTGCTATTGAGTACACAGAAATGTTCAAGATAATTCACAAGCATACTTTTGAAAATGCAAAAAGACCCTAAAAGTGCAAACCTCTCCCAACCATACCCTTGGGATTGCCTCCAGACTATCCAGGGAAATTTACATTCATACACAACAGACCCACATAAGTTTATCCACATTTTTGGCAGGCAATTTTATAACAAGTCACTTCCATAGGGAAAGAATTGATTTACCTACAGAAATGCTTTTGAAAATTAACCACATAGAGGGTAATTGTATAACCTTGCAGCAGGGGTAAAGACCGCATGTAACTTTAACATGCAGATTATACCCCACATTTTCAAAGAGAACTTATGAACATATGTTCTCTTTGAAAATGCTCAGGTAATTGACCATCACACGCACAAAATAACCCACACAAAGTTAAAAAGGTATACCTAGAAGTTCCAACTCTGTTCCCTCAGAAAGCCTAGCTCAGTGACATAAAAATACTCATGACTTTGGGTTATGTGCACTGATGTCTGCACATAAATGACTGAAAATTCAGCCCATTTAAACAAAGGTTCAAATAGCACTTCACATATATTCAATTTTATACAAAATAAATTATCATCCATTTAAGAACACTTAAAAACCCAATAATAATTATACTGTATGCACAATGGAGTCTTTCTTGGTCATAAGGATTAGACAATGGGGGCTTTGTCTAGTGCCCTTCATGTCAAAAGGTTGAAATAAGCCTCTGTTACTGCTCAAGCCCTATGGCAATATAATTATTTAATGCTAATTCAGTTTCTTATTTAAGGAACCTGGACATGAGTGATGTTCTTGGAGTGCACACGATACAGAGTTTATTAATTCCATAAAGAGTGTGTGCTGAAGCATCATTAGCTAATCTGTTTCAATGAAAATTAATTACTATTATGGTCATTAAACAAATTGCCTGTGCCATTCATATGAAAATAATTGTTATTGAAAATTATTTCACGACTACAAAATAATTTATCAGCAAGCCTAAACATACTGTATTGCACATTTGTATTTTTACTATCATTCTTTTTCTGTTGAAAGCTCAAAGGTACAGAAAAGAAGACTCAGAGGGCAGTAATAGATTGTCTCATCACAGGAAACTGAAGACTGTGTAACTGTATGACTCTGTAACTATAAAGAAAATATTCTCTGGGTCGGAAAAGTCTTAACTTTCATTTGAAGCTGTTGCAACATTATTCTCCTAACTTTGCTAGAGGAGTGTAAGGAATCATTTCATTTGAGGTTGGCTGGAAGGGTTCACCACTTCCTGTAGCATTCAGCACTGTGTTGTTATATTGGGTCACAGTGCCCACTGCCCAGCATTTGAAAGCAGTTGTAAGAAAAGCGAAAGTCCAAATCATTTTCATGACTGTGCAAGCAACTAAGCATGTGAAAAAGAGGATGAACTAAGCTCCAGCAAAGATGAATTACTCATAGACCTCCACAGAGACACATGAAGAAAAGGAATGAATGTACCGTAATTTGCTAATGAAACCTAAGAACATAAGAACATAAGAAAATGCCATACTGGGTCAGACCAAGGGTCCATCAAGCCCAGCATCCTGTTTCCAACAGTGGCCAATCCAGGCCATAAGAACCTGGCAAGTACCCAAAAACTAAGTCTATTCCATGTAACCATTGCTAATGGCAGTGGCTATTCTCTAAGTGAACTTAATAGCAGGTAATGGACTTCTCCTCCAAGAACTTATCCAATCCTTCCTCAAACACAGCTATACTAACTGCACTAACCACATCCTCCGGCAACAAACTCCAGAGTCCAATTGTGCATTGAGTGAAAAAGAACTTTCTCCGATTAGTTTTAAATGTGCCCCATGCTAACTTCATGGAGTGCCTCCTAGTCTTTCTACTATCCGAAAGAGTAAATAACCGATTAACATCTACCCGTTCTAGACCTCTCATGATTTTAAACACCTCTATCATATCCCCCCTCAGTCGCCTCTTCTCCAAGCTGAAAAGTCCTAACCTCTTTAGTCTTTCTTCATAGGGGAGCTGTTCCATTCCCCTTATCATTTTGGTAGCCCTTCTCTGTACCTTCTCCATCGCAATTTTATCTTTTTTGAGATGCGGCGACCAGAATTGTACACAGTATTCAAGGTGCGGTCTCACCATGGAGCGATACAGAGGCATTATGACATTTTCCGTTTTATTCATCATTCCTTTTCTAATAATTCCCAACATTCTGTTTGCTTTTTTGACTGCCGCAGCACACTGCACCGACGATTTCAATGTGTTATCCACTATGACACCTAGATCTCTTTCTTGGGTTGTAGCACCTAATATGGAACCCAACATTGTGTAATTATAGCATGGGTTATTTTTCCCTATATGCATCACCTTGCACTTATCCACATTAAATTTCATCTGCCATTTGGATGCCCAATTTTCCAGTCTCACAAGGTCTTCCTGCAATTTATCACAATCTGCTTGTGATTTAACTACTCTGAACAATTTTGTATCATCTGCAAATTTGATTATCTCACTCGTCATATTTCTTTCCAGATCATTTATAAATATATTGAACAGTAAGGGTCCCAATACAGATCCCTGAGGCACTCCACTGTCCACTCCCTTCCACTGAGAAAATTGCCCATTTAATCCTACTCTCTGTTTCCTGTCTTTTAGCCAGTTTGCAATCCACGAAAGGACATCGCCACCTATCCCATGACTTTTTACTTTTCCTAGAAGCCTCTCATGAGGAACTTTGTCAAACGCCTTCTGAAAATCCAAGTATACTATATCTACCGGTTCACCTTTATCCACATGTTTATTAACTCCTTCAAAAATGTGAAGCAGATTTGTGAGGCAAGACTTGCCCTGGGTAAAGCCATGCTGACTTTGTTCCATTAAACCATGTCTTTCTATATGTTCTGTGATTTTGATGTTTAGAACACTTTCCACTATTTTTCCTGGCACTGAAGTCAGGCTAACCGGTCTGTAGTTTCCCAGATCGCCCCTGGAGCCCTTTTTAAATATTGGGGTTACATTTGCTATCCTCCAGTCTTCAGGTACAATGGATGATTTTAATGATAAGTTACAAATTTTTACTAATAGGTCTGAAATTTCATTTTTTAGTTCCTTCAGAACTCTGGGGTGTATACCAACCTATAGTGAATTACTCCAATTGAGGTAAAAGCCCAAAATTTTCAGTGAGGTAATTAAACTGCAATCATACTGTAAAAAATCTGCATTTACTGGAAAGATTTGCAAAATTAACATAGCACTGTTTAGACATAGTAGAAAACTGTGCTGAAGCATTCGGCCTATGCATCTACGCCACAGAACTGAACACATGCATTTAAAAGGAAAGTTTTCATGAAATGGCTAAAATGAAATAATTTTTCAAACTGCCTGCCTTGCTGCAGAATCTGCAGGTGCTTTTTATCTGCGGTATTTGCACAATATTCAAAAAATAACTAATTGCCCCAGGGAAAAGTATCTGCAGAGATTTGCACCTGCTTTTTCAGTAGATACCTTTTGTAAAAAAAAAAAAAAAAAATTCATGCACAGTTTTGAAAATCTAAAACTATGTGTGTAATTTACTCTCCCAACCTAAGCCCACTCTGGGAATGCCTCCATTAGAAAGCAGGATAACGCATGCATCCAATGGAACTACGCGCTTAATTTTACCAAGACACAGGGAGGGCAATTTTCAGATAGATGGTTTATGTGGATAAAACACTTTTAATCTTCAGAAATCCCTTTGAAAATTGCCCTCTCTGTAGTTTATGCACAAAATCATACTCCCCTAACAATAGCATGTACTACAGGCTCAGCATGGAAGCTAAACCAGTCTGAAAAGACATCAGCATGTACATGCATGGAAAGGAAAGAGCATCAGATGCAAACAAGATTTTAATGCATAGTGTGCTGTCTTCCACATGTTTCCCATGTCCCCATCAAAGCCACAACTGTGTCAGGTGCGTACTCACCTCCCTCTTTCAAATCCAACCCTCCCCACCTCCCCCTACAAATTCCAGCTAATTTTGCCATAAATGAAGTTCTGTGGCACATTATTAAATGATTATGGCAGCAGCATAGGTCAAATTACACTTCTAAATTCAATCATGAATGAAACCCTAGACCATTATGCAAACCCTTTAGGGTGTCCACACCCTCACCTCGCATTTTACAAGGGCTCAGTATCAGGCTAATGCACAATTCTGGCACTGGGGACACAGGTCCGTCGAAGCCTCACCCCTCCAATGATGTCCTGGTCTGCAGCAAGAGCAAGACTCGCTTGTTCAGGATTCAGCTGAATTACCTGGGGGGTGATCAGGTCAGTCCTGGCCATCGAAGCCAAAGACTTGCAACTTGTCTACACTTTCACCCACCCATGCAACACAGTGGCAGGAGATACTCACTTGCAGCTTGATACAGTATCGTTTGGTCGAAGATTGCCCGTCTGTAACGTGCTCGGAGCGCACAATTCGGGCGCGTAAGGCGTTGCAGCGATACAATCTCCAGTTTCACGCGTCCTTAGCGCTTCTTAAAACATACGCATAACCCTTTCCGCACGCGGCATGTAAATGAACGAATTAGCTGTATAATGCTGTATAATGAAGGAATTAGCTATTCCCCTCCGATACCGTAACGCGCGCTCAGATTATCTCCTTAGTAACCCACTATTTTGCCGCGGCCTTAACGTGCTAGTTTAGCGCCTACCTCTACGTGGTGTTAGTGTGGTGTTAGTGTGGTGTTCGAACAGTTAGGTACCGGACTGCACCATGGACGAGCTGATTTTTTTTGCTCTGACGCTAATTATGATTCGGTGGAGAAGGAGACAAATGTATGCTCGACTGAGAAACCCAGGAAACGCTCGGCAGATTGGAGAGGTGAACGGGGGGCTGCCGCAGCATGGAGAACCCGACCAACCCGAGAACCCGGCTGTAAGACCGGAGGTACGTGATCTGTTGTTTTATGTAAGAACGGCGCCCATGCCTTCTGGTGCCTCTATTGATGCCGGTCGATGGGCGCCGGAGGATGTGCGCCGGTCGATGGGCGCTGTAAGGCGGACCAGTGTCTGTTTATTTGCAGCTATTGAGCCAATCCGGCTGTAGTTTGTTTATTTATTAATGTATTTAAAGTCTTTATCACCTCAGTTTACAATGAGGTGATGTCTATAACGAGCAGATAAGGAAATAGGACTGACACCCATAGGCCTTGTGACCGGGGCAGATGGTCATAGTCACGCTAACTACCGATTTCGCCAAAATCGCACGGCCATTCATCCAGGCAGAGGGAGCCGACGACCGCCGGCTCCCTCTGCCTGGATGACCGCACAGCCCCCGCCGGAATGAATGGCCGTGCGATTTTGGCGCTCATGCCATGAGCGCCAAAATCGCACAGCCATTCATCCGGGCAGAGGGAGCCGACGACCGCTGGCTCCCTCTGCCTGGATGACCGCACAGCCCCCGCCGGAATGAATGCCCGTGCGATTTTGGCGCTCATGCCATGAGCGCCAAAATCGCACGGCCATTCACCGGAATCGCACGGCCCCCGCCGGAATGAATGCCCGTGCGTCGTGACGTCACGGCAGTCACCGGCTCCCTCTGCCTGGATGGACACCCGTGCGAAATCGGGAGGAAGGGAGAAGGACCTTGCTACTTTTTCGTTTTTGTTTTTTTTTTTTGCTACGGGAGGAAAGGACCGGACGGGGCTGCAGGAGACCGGACAGGGGCTGAGCCGGAGACCGGACGGGACCAGGGCAGGTAAGCAATGTTTTTTACTACACTAACACCTACTAGGGGGAGGCGGTAAACATATTTTTGGTTTTCTGTTTTTTACACTTTTTTACACTTCCTGGTGCCTGTCATTTCAAATGTCATTTGAAATGACATTTGAAATGACAGGTATCAGCTCACCCAGGTTACTGAATAGGCGCTGTACTCAGCGCCTATACAGTAAAATGGGTTGCGCGGGCATAACCCTTCCCTATCGCTTCACAGCCGAGGCATGCATTTGCATGCAATTAGAAGAGAGTATCAGGCGCTAGGTCTAGAGAACTGTGCGTGCGGGGAGGAAGGGTGCGCCTGACACTGCTGCACTGTTTCTACCGCGGCCTTACTGTATCGACCTGTTGGTATTCCCTGCCTGACCAGCTTTCACATCGCATCTGCCATGCGCAACATACCAGCAGGAGTACCCGTATTCTCTGAACAATTTTAAAATAGCACTTACTGTGCAACTTTAAGGCGTGGTCGACTCTTACCCCTCCCGGGGGGGGGGGGGGGGGGGGGGAGGGGTAAGAGTCGACTATTCAGCACCCCGCCTGCAGACCATACATTCTGTCCTGAGATGAGTGGGCTGGGTAGGAAAACCATCAAAAGAAGAGGCTGGTGGGAGGACTATTCCTGGCTTAAACTGAGAACACAGGTTGAGTTGCCCTCTTTATCTCTGTCCCAACCCTCCTTGCTTTACAATTGAAAAGCAGATGTGTAATGATAAAGACACCTGGAGCTGGGGAAAGGGGAGGTAGTAGTATCCATGTCTGGGCAGGACACATCCCTTGTTCTTTTCTTTTATTGACCTGCTTATAACTAACCTGCAATCATACTGTAATAAATCTCCCTCCCCCCTTCAATCTGCCTCCACCCCCCTTCAATCTGCCTACCAAGCCAAAAAAGTGGCTCATATTCTTTGTGCAAGAATGGAAAAGATCCCTCACTGCTGTTTTTTTTACAAGACAGTCTGAAGCTGCTCCTTTAAATACCATCTCGCTTTCCTTTTTTTTTCTTTTTTTTTTAAGGAAACAGGAACAGCAAGCAAACAAAAATGCTCCATGTGGGGACCAGGCCTTCCAGGAACTTCAGCACAGGGATTCACACTCCTTTCCCCGTGCACCAGAGCTGCATAAAACAAACCGTTCTTCTTTTATTTGTTTTCATTTTCTTTCTTTGAGTCAGCCAGCCTGCATGCTGAAAAAGAAATCAATCACTGCTCTGCTCCCGGGCTCTTCACACACACCGATTGGAGCCCCTCCCCCAGTATCACCTAACAGCAGGCAGCCCCCAAAACCCCTTGCCAGCAGGGGAACACAGAAAACAGTGGGAAGGAGAGGAGGAGCTGGCTGCTAAGAATGCCTGCAGCAGAAAGAGCTAAACCCGGCCATGCTCCCAAGAGCTTCACTAGCCCTCCCCCCAAGCTAGCTGTCTGCTGACAGGTTGTCCCAGACTGCTGAAAGATCATAGAGCACCAGGAAACCAGGTAAAGCCAAGGAGAGCTGCAGCTTAACTGTCCTCCCAACACAATGTTCTTGAATCAACAAACAGGCCCCAGTGGCTGCCTGGCCTTCCCCTCAGCTAGGAAACCACAGAACGAAGAGGCTGGTGGGAGGACGGTCCTGGCTTAAACTGAAGGCACCAGCCCTCCCACCAGCCTCTCTACCCCTCCCTGGAGATGGAGCACCTCCACTGTTATGGCCTCCCTCCCCCAACCTGGGATGGGGGTCGGCTCCTAAAATTTAACACCTTCCTTGAACTAAATGTTGCATTTTTATCCTGTATCTTGCCTCATAAAAATCCCCCATAAAAGTTGACACGTTCAGTTTGGGCCACTTAACAGGGTAGTATTTCAACTCCCCCCAAGCCCCTCCTCCAAGAAGAATGTCCCCTCTCCAGAAGGCTGAAACTCCATATCAATTCCTTGAATCCTCTTCCACTGCAGATCAAATACTGCAAATTACCCCCCCCCCCCCACACACACACACACCATCAAACCACTTGCACTCCTGCAGCAGATCAAATCCCCCTCAAATTCACTTTCTAGTTGTAAAAGACAGTTTGATGATAGCATCTTTTGGAGGCTTCTGTGATACTAAAAGGTGGATTCTCACAACCCTCCTTCTAATAAATATTCAGAGAGAGGCACTTGAAATTATAATACAATATTCTACAGCAGTGAGGGGAATCAGGGTATATAATTTTCAAAAGGGGATGGAGTCTTTTGGGAGTTTGATGTGTAGGGGTGGGGAGGTTAATGTGGGAGAGAGCTTTGGAGGTGTTTGATCTGCTGCAGCAGGGGGTTCAGGGGTATTTGAAATGGTGCCGAGAAGGTTTAGTGTGTTTTATCTGGTGCAGGAGGTTGATCTACAACAGGAGATAGGTTCTTAATTTTGGGGGGTTGGCCTGCTGGGGGGAAGCATTCTTGATGGGGGTTGAGTGTTGAAATTCCCCTGGTAGCTGGCTCAAAAAAAGCATAGGGGAGTTTGATTTGCACAGTGTGGGCCAGAGTTTAGTAGCTACACCCGATTTTATAACATGCGCGCGCACAGGAGAGCGGCCTGTGCGCGCTGGGAGAGCAGGCGCTCGCCCGCTGTCCCGTGTTTTTACTGTATCGGCCCGTATGTGAATGTTTACATGAGAAAGTACGGACATTTACCAGGATAAATGGTTTTTGAAAATTGTGCTCACTCTACAATCAGGATATTTCTTTTTCTCCTTGTGTTCACTTGGAAAACTGTATTTTTTGTTACAAGGTTGCATTGATCGTTTACCTTGCTACTTTGACTGTTTGTCTTGGGGAAAAGGAACAAGATTACAGAATATGAAATTTTTTCCTCCAATAAACATAAAATTTGGCCTTTTTATATTTTATTTTTTGGTCTTTTTTTGTTTATGAGATAGGATTGCAAATAATCTGGGTGAGTCTGTTGCATCTGCTTTTCTGCAGCAGTTTTGTGTATTGTATTTTTAAGCAGCTGTAAAGTAGTTGTTTGTTTGAGAATCACCAATTGAAAGGTGTCAAAATGGCTTACTTGCAACTAGAAGGTATTATGTTGTTGGGGGGAAGATTATTGGAGTTTGAAAGGTGACGAGGATCAATGTGTCGAGGCAGAGAAGGAAATGACAGAAATATTAAACAAAGTCTTCAGTTCTGTGTTCACTAAAGAAGACCCTGGAAAAGGACTGCTACTGGTTGACAAGACTGTACAAGGGAATGAGACTGTACAAGGGAATGAGCTAGACACAACACCTTTTACAGAAGAGTATGTATGGGAAGAGCTAGGAATGTGAATGTGGACAAGTCTATGGGGCCGGATGAAGTACATCCCAGGATACTATGAGAACTCAGAGATGTCCTAACGGGTCCACTAAATGACCTTTCAATAGATCCCTGGAAACGGGAGTGGTGCCATGAGATTGTAGAAGAACAGTTGGGGGTCCCGCTTCACAAGAGAGATAGCATAGAGGAGGCTGGAAACTACAGGCCAGGTAACCTTATATCAGTAATGAGAAAATTAATGGAGATGCTGTTGAAGGAAAGGATAATGAACTATCTATAATCTGATGGGTTGCTGGACCTGAAATAGCATGGATTCACCAGACAAATCTGAGTGATTTTTTTTATTGCGTGACTAAAGAATTGGCTCAAGGAGAGCACTCAATGACATCTATTTGGATTGCAGCAAAGCTTTGATACCGTTCCACATAGGAGACTTGTGAACAAAATGAGAAGCTTTGGAGTGAGTGCCAAGGTGTTAAAGTGCATTACAAACTGTTTGACTGATAGGAGACAGCGAGTAATGGTAAATGGAACTTACTCTGAAGAGAGAGCCGTGTTAAGTGGAGTGCCACAGGGATCGGTATTGGGACCAGTTCTGTTCAATATCTTTGTGAGCAATATTGCTGAAGGGATAGAAGGTAAAGTTTGTCTATTTATGGATGATACCAAGATCTGTAACATAGGATAAAGGCAGTCCAGAGAAGGGCTACAAAAATGGTGTGGGGTCAGTATCAGAAAACCTATAAAGAGAGACTGAAGGATATAATTATGTATACCCTGGAAGAGAGGAGGTACAGGGGTTATATGATACAGACCTTCAGAAACCTAAAACATTTTAATGATGTGCAAATGTCAAACCTTTTTCGTTGGAAAGAAATCATAGAACTAGAGGTCATGAAATGAAATTCCAAGGAGGATGCCTCAGAACCAACATCAGAAAATATCTCTTCACGGAGAGGGTAGTGGATGCCTGGAATATCCTTCTGGAGGAGACGGTGAAAACAAAAACAGTGAATGAATTCAAAAGGGCATGGGATACTGTGGAATCCTAAAGGCTAAAGAATGGAAATGAAGAAAAGAGTGCATGGAGAAGGTGCGGTGGTTATTAACCTTAACCAATAAGCCTCGATATTGTTAATGCAACTCCATCATTACTCTCTGCTTCAATGGCAGGGGAAAAAGGGAAATTGGATTCATTCAGCAATTGAGGGCCCCAACATTTTTGATCTGGGGAAACAAGTATAGGGATAACTTACTGATGTGGTGGTTACTACCCTTAACCAATAAGACTGTTACTTTGATGCAACTCAAACTTTGATCTCTGCTTCAACAGCAAGGCATAACAGGGAATTGGATTCAACAACAATCAACGAATGTTAGTGTGGGAAACAGATAAGCACGGGGGGGGGGGGTAACGGAGAAACTGGATTCAAACAGATAACCTACACAGCACAGTACAAACTACCATAAGCTTACTGGGCAGACTGGATGGATCATTTGACCCTTTTCTGATGTCATTTCTATGTTTCTATAAGCGTTTTCCTGTGGATTTTGTATGGTTTAATGTTAATCATTTGACTCAATTTTACATTGCTCACAGAGTAAAAATGGAAAATAGACACAGTCAGAACAAAAGTAATATATGGCGTCTTGAATTTTCAGATGGTTTTTGGAAGAATGATGTGGGTGGACATACATATATATATACATATATAGATTGAAATCTTTCCCTGCACATAATGTTATAATGGGAAGTAATTGGAATATTTGTTTAAACCCTCAACTTGATAGGTCAGGATGCATGCAGCAGGCAGGAAGGTCAAGGAACAGGCTGAGGTCAGTACCAGAGAGACAGTCCAAGGGTACTACCTGGGAGGATGGAGAGATAGATGCAGGAACAGAAGGACGATGGAACAAGACTGTGAACGCGAAGGCAAACTAGTACACTTATAGTGCCGACCCGATTGCCAAGGCAAGGAAGTGCAGGCAGGGATTTCCTTATATCATTCCATCAATCAGGGTGCACAGCAGAGCTAGGACCCACCCCTGGCCCTACAAGAGGCCAGGCGGTCCGCACACGCGCGCGTAGGGGCATGGCCAATGCCACTGGAGATGCCGAACTCCGGCGTGAGGCCTGGTGTGCAGTGGAAGGCCAGCGACTGCCGCCGCTGGACACCGAGGCCTAAAGGAGCTCGTGGCTGCTGCTGGGGAGGCCAAGCCATGACCTACAGAGGAGCTAGCGAGGTGTGCAGGCCCTGCGTGGGCCGGGTGCGGACAGGGCGTGCAACAGTACCCCCCCCCCTTCTAGGCCTCCCTCTACGTGGCCGTGGCTTGTCAGGATGGGTTCTATGGAAGGCTTTAAGGAGTTCTTTGTCGAGATTGTTATGGGAAGGTTCCCATGAATTCTCTTCGGCCCCATGACCCTCCCAGGCTAGGAGGTATTCCCATTTACGCAGACGGATGTTGAGGACCTCTCTTACCTGAAGAGATGAGTCTGGTTCAGTAGAGATCCATGGAGGTGAAGGATCTCTACGAGAGGGCCAGGAGAGGATCAAAGGCTTCAACAGCAAGACATGGAACGTGTTATGGATGCCCATGGCATGTGGTAGTGGTAGCTGTAGCTGATATGACACTGCTCCCACTCTTCGAAGCACTGGAAACGGACCGATGTACATGGGAGCCAGGCGATGAGAAGGAAGTCTCAACCTTATGTGTCGGGTGCTTAACCACACCTTCTGACCAGGAAGGAAGAGTGGAGCGGGACATCTGTGGGCATCAGAAATACGCTTGCAGCATTCAGCAGCCTGGGTAAGGCGTTCTTTGATTTGATTCCACACCTGGCGAATGGTGTGGGCCATCAACGGTGCTGCTGGGGAAGGAACAGTCAGAGGAACTGGAATGGCAGCTGAGGTTGTTGTCCAAATACCACAGAAAACGGAGATAAATTGGTGGCAGCAGCGATGTCGGTATTATGCGACAACTGAGCCCAGGGTAGCAAATCAGACCAGTTGTCCTGCTGGTCATTCACGTAGGAATGGAGGAATGTTTTCAAGGTCTGATTGGTCCTTTCAGCTTGACCATTGACCTGTGGATGATAGGCCAACTTAAAATTCAAGGCAATATTAAAT
This sequence comes from Rhinatrema bivittatum, assembly GCF_901001135.1. Lineage (NCBI taxonomy): Eukaryota > Metazoa > Chordata > Amphibia > Gymnophiona > Rhinatrematidae > Rhinatrema > Rhinatrema bivittatum. The sequence continues at coordinate 749,944,791 of NC_042616.1, forward strand.
TTCTTGCATAAGGAGCAACAGTACCTGGCGGCAAACTGTGGTCCTCGGTCAGAAATTATCTCTTTTTGGAGTCCATGGAGATGAAAAATGTGTTTCAGGAACAACTTGGCTAGTTCTGGGGCTGATGGGAGGCCCGGCAAGGGAATAAAGTGACCCATTTTCGAAAAACGGTCAATGATGACCCAAATTACGGTATTGTTCTGAGATGGAGGCAGGTCTGTGATGAAGTCCGTTGAGATGCTGGACCATGGTCCTGGAAGTGGCTGGAGTAGGCCCCAAGGCCTTCCGGTAGGCCCCAAGTGGCTGGAGTAGGCCCCAAGGCCTTCCAGTAGGTGGCTTCTGTTGGGCGCAGACAGGACATGAATCCACATAGTTACGAGAGTCTTGCACCATGTTGGGCCACCAGTAATATCTCCGCAGCATCTCTAGGGTCCTGGTACAACCCGGGTGTCCTGCCAACTTGGAATCATGGGCCCATTTCAAAATTTGTTCACGTAATCTACGTGGAATGATGGTTTTCCCCACTGGAACTGTGGTGGTCATGGCAAGGGATTCACAGGCAGGATCTATGATGTGTCTGGGAACATCAGGAACATCCTCTGGTTCAAAGGATCTCAATAGTGCATCAGCACAGAGGTTCTTGGGACCTGGGCGATATCGTAGAACAAAATTGAATCGTTCAAAGAAGAGTGCCCATCGGGCTTGTCTAGGATTCAAGAGTTGAGCTTCTTTCAGGTGCTCAAGATTCTTATGGTCCATGAAAATGGTAAATTTATGTTGCGCCCCTTCCAACCAGGGGCACCACTCTTGGAGTGCCAACTTGACAGCGAGAAGTTCTTGGTCACCCATGGTGTAGTGCTGCTCTGTGGGAGAGAACTTGTGGGAGTAGAATGAACAAGGTATTAATTTACCCTTTGGAAAAAACTGATTTAAGACGACTCCTGCTCCAATTGCGGAGGCATTGACTTCGACGACGAATGGACGTCTTGGGTCTGGATGCTGAAGACAAGGACCGGAACAGAAGACTTCTTTTAACATCTGAAAGGCGGCTTGTGGTTTGGGTGTCCACACATGAGTGTAAGCCCCTTTCTTGGTCATGGCGGTGAGCAGAGCAGCTAGGGTAGAATAGTTGGCAATGAAGCTCCGGTAATAATTAGTGAAATCCAGGAAACCTTGGCCTACTGGCTGGGGCCAATCTCGGATCCCTTGGACTTTCTCTGGATCCATGGAGAAACCTCGATCAGATATGATGTACCCTAGGAAGGGTAAGCGATTTCGCTCAAAGAGGCATTTTTCTAAGTTGGCATATAGATGATTTTCTCTTAGACGTTGGACAATCCGAACATGATGAGATTCAAGGTCCTTGGAAAATATCAAGATGTCGTCAAGATATACGACTACGAATGAGTACAAGAGGTCTCGGAAGATTTTGTACATAAGGCGTTGAAAGATCGCTAGGGCTTTGCATAGCCCAAAGGGCATTACTGTATATTCATAGTGACCATCCCTCATATTGAATGTGGTTTTCCAGATATCTTCGGGTTGGATGCATACCAGATTGTACGCACCCCTCAGATCCAACTTGGTGAAGATCCATGCCCCTTGAAGGCAGTCAAACAGCTCACTGATAAGGGGTAGAGGGTAACGGTCTTTCCGGGTTTTGGCATTGAACCCTCTGTAATCAATACAAGGGTGTAGACTGCCGTCCTTCTTCTTAATGAAGAAAAAGCCCACTCCAGCGTGAGAATCAGAGGGACAAATTAACCCTTTTTCTAGGTTCTCGTTTGATATACTCAGACATGGTTATGGTTTCTGGGTGAGACAATGGGTAAGTTCTGCCCTTGGGAGGCATCGTGCCCGGGAGAAGCTCTATGGAGCAATTGAATTTGTGTAACGGAGGCAAGGTATCCGCCTTCTGCTTCGAGAAGACGTCTTCTAACTCAACATACTGAGTAGGCAAACCAGATAGAGTGGTAGACTTCATGACAGAGACTGCTGGGAATACTTGACATAGGCATGTCTTCTGGCATTTGGAACACCAATGCACCAACTGCAGGGAATGCCAATCGAACTGGGGTTCATGGATCTGGAGCCAAGGCAGCCCCAGGATGACTGGATTTGTGGAACATTTTAACACATAAAAGGACACCTCCTCCTCGTGGAGAGTGCCCACGGAAAGACAGACAGCCACTGTTTGATGGGTGATGAGCCCTGGAAGATGTTCTCCTTGAATGGAGGTGATGCAGAGGCTCACATCTAATGGCTGAAGAGGAATGTTCAGAAGCTTGACGATGTCATCCATGATGAAGCTGCCACTTGCTCCTATATTGACCAGAGCAGTGGTGGTAAAGGAGTGGGCCTGGATGCCCAGAAAGACTGGAAGGAGGAGTTGGGGGCCGGTGACGGTAGCACCTAAGCTCGGGACCCCCACCGGGCTCAGGCATTGCAGTTTTACGGACGGGCCAGACAGAACTGCCGAAGATGTCCGGAAGTGCCACAGTAAAGGCAAAGACCCTCCCTTCCTCCAACGGAAACATTCAGTCGCAGTCAATCGCCCACGGTTCACCTCCATAGGTTCCACCACAGGAGAAGGTGGTGGTGCTGGAATCTTGGCTGGAGGACTCTGGACACGCGCGGGACGCGGATTAGGAGAGCAGGAAGCCTAGGCGCCTTTGCCGGAGATGATGGTCGATCTTCCCAGTGAGGGAAATCAGGTCCTCTAGAGACGTGGGAGTCTCACAGACAGAGAGTTCATCTTTGAGAGCACTGGAGAGTCCATCTAGGAAGATGGCTTGCAGACAATCTTCTTGCCACCCGAGCTCAGTAGCCAGAATCCTAAACTCCACCTTATACTCAGAGAGGGTCCGAGAACCTTGACGGAGATGGAGTAGACTGTGGCTGGCTACAGCTTGGTGGCCTGGATCTCCGAAGGTCTGCTTGAAGAGAGCAATAAACTCAGGTAGCTTGGAAAGAATAGGATCAGAGCATTCCCATAAGGGAGAGGCCCATGCCAGAGCCTTCCCTTCCAGGCGGGAAAGGATGAAGGTCACTTTGGTTGATTCCATCGTGAACAAGGATGATTGCAGTGCAAATTGCATGAAGCACTGATTGAGGAAGCCACGACAGGAATGTGGGTCCCCGTTGTATTGCGGAGGTGCAGGGAGCGCTAGCGATGCTTTGGGAAGCATAGAGGCCGATCGGCCCACGGGATTGCCAGAGCTGTAGCTCACGGCGGGGATTGAAGCTCTTCCACCAAAGAGGCTAGTGATTCTAAAGCCTTGCAATGTTCTTGGATTGTGGTGGCCAAACCCAGTAGGGCCCTGGAGGTGGGAGACTCCACTGAGTTCATGGCCTTGGCAACCTGTTGCACTTGGAGGTGGACCCTTGTCCTGGAGCAGTGGAGAACGGCTCCCTGGTAGGGACCAGGAAGCACCTGCCCCCAGGGGGCGGAGCACAAGAGGAGACAGAGGCTAGGATGAGCTTCACCACTGGAAGCCCGAGGAACCCGTAGGGACCCAAGCCGCTTGGACTTAGGAGGGCCTCGCAGTGTCTCCCGGAGAGGTAGTAGAGAGGCATGCCCATGATCAGCAAGGGAGCGTGGTCGGACTTCACACTGTTGGCCTGGAGAGGCAAGGAAGGCCCAAACAGCATAGGCGATGATAAGGCAAGGGACAGAGCCAGAATTAGGAGACGTGGTCAATGCCAGCCAAGGTCAGGATCCAAGGATCAATCCAAGGAGTAGTCAACGAGGCAGAGGTCAGGTTCTGGAGGTCAGACGAGGTCACAAGGCAGGCAGAGGTCAGGATGCAGGCAGCAGACAGGCCGAGGTCAGTACCAGAGAGACAGTACCAGAGAGACAGACAGACGCAGGAACAGAAGGATGCTGGAACAAGACTGAAACAAGGCTAGAACAAGACTGGAACAAGACTGTGAACGCGGAGGCAAACTAGTACACTTAGGGTCAGATTTTGTAACCTACGCGCGGGCGTAGATTTGTGCACGCAACCCAGCGTGTACAAATGTATGCACGATTTTATAACATGCACATGCAGCCGCATGCATGTTATAAAATCCAGGGTCAGCACGCACAAGGGGGTGCACACTTGTGCACCTTGCACGTTGCATGTTCTGAGCCCTAGGGGAGCCCTGATGGCTTTCCCTGTTCCCTCTGAAGCCGCTCTGAAATCGGAGCGGCCTTGGAGGGAACTTTCCTTCCGCCACCCCCACCCCCCCCACCTTCCCCTATCTAACCTGCCCCCCAGCCCTATCTAAATCCTCCCCTACCTTTGTTTCATTATTTACGCCTGCCTCTGGGCAGGCGTAGGTTGCGCGCACCAGCTGAGTGCCAGCATGCGATCCCCAGGCCCAGTGGCAGTGGCGAGGCCTCTGGCCACGCCCATGCCCCACCCCTCCCTGCCCACACTCTGCACATTTTTTTCAAGCCCCGGGACATACGTACTTCCCGGGGCTTGAGCGCATTGCCAAGCCTATGCAAAATAGGCTTGTCGTGCGCAGGAGGGGTTTTAAAGGGTTACGTGCGTATATTACGCCCGTAACCCTTTTAAAATCCGCCCCTTACAGTGCCGACCCAATTGCCAAGGCAAGGAAGTGCAGGCAGGGACTTCCTTATATAGTTCCATCAATCAGGGCGTGCCGCAGAGCTAGGACCCGCCCCTGGCCCTACAAGAGTCCGAGCGGTCCACGCACGCGTAGGGGCATGGCTAACACCACTGGAGATGCTGAACTCCATGGAAAGCTTGGTGACCACCAATGCGGGACGCCAAGACCTACAGGAGCTCATGGCTGCTGCTGGGGAGGCTGACCTGTGACCCGCAGAGGAGCTAGTGAGGTGAACAGGCCGATGCATGGGCCAGGCGCAGACAGGGCGTGCAACAAAAAACAGTCTTTAGGGGAGAAATAATAGCCATTACTAGTTAAAAGTGTTGCATCCATCAGTCTCAGACGACTTCGACCTCTGAGCCTCACCTTTCTTCCTTCTCTCTCCTCAAGCCTTGGGAAGATGGCTGCTGCCGCGTTATCATGCCGCTCTCTCCGGTATCCCCGGATCGGCAACGGCGACGGTGTTCGCCATGATTTTCCTGAGGGCCTCCTAGGGTGCGCGCGTGCATACCATCCACGTCATTATCCACGTCATGGCGGAAACTTTGGGGGTGTCCCCTCCAAGTGACGTCATCACATCCTGGTATTTAGCCTGCCCTTCGTTTGCTAACAAACTGAGTTAGCAAGGATTGGATTGCCTCTGGTCTAAGCTGCTCTGCTGCTTCCCAGCTGCTGCAGGAAACTCTCTCTGCCCTTCGGGGTATTCTTCACTAACCTGGGTACCCACTCCTCGGGGCCCTTCCGCTCTATTTCAGGTACCTATCTTGGGATACCGGGTACTCACTCCTCGAGGGCCTGCTCTCCCTAATCTGGTGCCTGCCATTGAACAACTTCTGCCTGCCAAGACCTTCAACTATTCAGCTGTCTGCCTCAGTGAATACTAACCCTTTCAGTCTGTCTCACCTTCAGCTTCAGCGCTCTGTGTCTACATCCGGGACCTGTCCCTGCTACACTGCTCTGCCTATCACCTCCTCGTGTGTGAGACTGGCCTCCTCTGCTGAGGACCCCTGGACTACGTCACTGGGTTACCTTCACTGCTGCCCGCTCTCCGCGCAGTACCATCGAGCTGTACAATAAATATAATTCTCTGTGTCTGCGTGTATAGAGTCTAGCCTAGTACTATGGTTCCTCATGGGGCTCCTCCCCGTGGGAGTGGCCATCACCGCAGTACCCAAGAATCCACTCCAACACCTCATAACTATAATAGATTGCTAACTTCACGGAATCGGCTCAGCTCATCGCTTTGCAGGCCTTTCCGGGCCTGACCCAGCGAATCTCCAAACAACAGAATTCGCTAGACAAATTGACTGTTGCCTTTAATCAGCTACACGCATAGATGAATGCACCTGCTGCCGCAGGTAAAGAAGTTACACCACCAGAAGTGAAGGTCAAATCTAAAGTGCCTATATCTGCTCCGACACACTTCGCGGGTGAAGTTTGGAAGTGTAGAGGATTTATTAATCAATGTTGCATGCACTTTTCTCTGCAACCTAACCATTTCCCTACAGCGTTTGCAAAGACCACCTATATCCTCTGCTGTGAGTGGGATGGGCTCCACTCATAGCCCAGTAGGCCTCTTCGATTCATGGCAGGAGTGCAGATTACTTCATCAAACAGTCTTATAGTGCTCAGTTCATTTGTAACCCTGACTAGGGTCACCAGGCAGTGTGATAGACATTTTTGGAAGGCTCCAGCTTTCCAGGTTCAATAAAGAGAGGGGTCAAAGTGTTCCTACTTTCTACAAGGTTATCCAGAGGACAGAGAATTCTAGTGTTGTAGAGCTCATGCAATCTACACTCATCCTTCCTGTTAGGGAGGGGGAAAGAGGGATTAGGAAGTGGTGTTTGCAGGGGATGAGGTAATGGTATTTGAGATAAGGTCATCAAGCGTTTAAGTGCCTGTCGAGCCACCTTAGGGTCCGAGCTAGTCCCTGTGGAGGTGTCCTTGCCGGGATCTAAAGTTAGATTAAAATCCCCACCTATTATAAGAGATCCTTCTATTTTTTATGCCAGAGTATAATTCAGGGAATTAAAGAAATCAGCTTTGTGAGCAGTAGGCCCATAGTCCGAGATCAGAGAAAAGATTCCCCCCCCCATTAGTAATTTCAGCATAACCATTCTACCCACTGACATTAGCAATGGTAACATGGAATAGACTTAGGTTTTGGGTACTTGCCAGGTTCTTATGGCCTGGATTGGCCACTGTTGGAAACAGGATGCTGGGCTTGATGGACCCTTGGTCTGACCCAGTATGGCATTTTCTTATGTTCTTATGTTCTTAAGGTAGAATTGTAGGAGGTACATGCCCTCTAAGGGAGGGGGGGATTGGTCTTTGATGGAAGGTTATTTAAGATACTGTTCCAGGCATCTTGAGGGGAAAGAGTTGTTTTCTGACTTGGGAGTGTAAGAGTTCCTGAGCGATAATTGTTAGTGTTTTGAAGAAGCTGAAAGATTTCTAAGCCATCCAGGAGGAGGACCCAAAAGCCAAAAGGGTACTGTTTGTGCTGGGGAAGCTCCAGGAAAGAAGTTGACCTATGCTGCCCAGGAGAACTTAGAGCTAAGTGGGATTTTTGTGTGATTTCTTCCTCAAAGAAAGATACTTGAAGAAGAAGGATTATGTTGAGTTATTTAGATTGTATCTTGTGTTTCGCTGAAGATTTCTCCTGTGAGGAATTGTTTACCTTGAACTTTTAATACATTTTCTTTATTTGGGACCCACCATTGTTGTGGACATTGAATTCTATTATAGTTTGATAAATCTTCCCTTGGGCCTCCCAGAGACTGTTCTAGCTCCCGCTGGCGATCCCTGATGGCCAGAGACCAATCCCGGAGCTGCAGTAGCATCACTCACCACCTCTGCAGCCTCCAAAGGTGATCCCAAGAAAAGGGAGGACACACATTTATCTACAGTTGTGTGAGAGCTGTGCTCTGACTACATGTACATCATGAGGGATTCCAACTGTGTGTGTGTATGAGAGACAGTGTGACTAGTTGGGAAAAAGGGAATGTGTGTGCATGGAGTAAAGCTTGTGTATTTCACTCAGGCAGTAGCTGTATGTTTGGGAGAGATTTGGTTGTATAACTGTCAGACTGATGCAATACTATGTGCTGTAGCCAGTGCACAGCTTATCAAGTGATTGGACATGTGTCCATAACCCCCGATGTAATATAGGGATTAGTGCGTCCAAAACACATATCCAATCAAACGCTTAGCTAATAGCGTTTATCACGTAAATTCCAGGTAGATGAGGTGATTCAAAAAATTCCTGTGTAACCAATGCACCCATTGCAATGTGGCAGATTTTGCACTAGCTCTGGGCTGGCATAAAGGGCATGCCACACTCAAGGGCATACTTGCAAAAAGAAAAATTCCTGCTTTCTGTAATTTCTCCATTGAGTATCGTCGTGATACTAAGTAGGAGGAACCACAGAAAGCAGATTGAAGAACAAAAAAAAAAGACTTGAAAAAAAAAAATTCTGGGCCCCCCAAGACAGACGCACAAGATAGATGGTCCAGGTCGTGTATCTTGTGCCAGTGGCAGAGAAAAATGGACACTCATATTGAGCATCTGTTTTCCCAGCCCGCACTGACAGCCACCTCTCCTGTGCACCCAATGCCGAGGAGGCGCTAGGAACACACAATTTTCCCTGGCGCCTCCTTTTTAGTGCGACCCCTCATTTAAATAATGCATGGCATGCCCAGGAGAGGTGGCTGGTCATGCGTTAGGAGAGCGGGCTCTCAATCATGAGCACCCATTTTATGCAAGACAGTATTGCATCATCCTGTGTATGTTTGTAAAAGAACAAAAAACAGGTTATGAAAAAATAAACATAAAAGAAGAAATAAAACACAAAAAAAGAGAAACATAGAAAAGTGTCACAATGAAGAGATGAGAGATTTATTTATTATTCTGCTTTTCAGGCACTTCAAAGTGGATTACATTAAGGTACTGTAGATATTTTCCTGTCCCCAACAAGCTCATAATTTAAGTCTGTACCTTAGGCACTGGAGGGTGAAATGAGTTGTCCAAGGTCACAAGGTGTGGCAGCGGAATATGAATGGTGGTTTTCCTGGTTCACAGCCCATTGCTCTAACCAATAGGCCACTCCTTCACTCCACTTCTAAGTTTCTATTGCAGTGAGTGATAACGTTGAAGTAATTTTATTTTTTTTAATTATATCTATTAATTTTAAATCATTTACATGATTGTAAATCATATGAGTATAAGGCAATAGGAAAGTCCTAATCATTATAAACATGGAGAAAACTGGCAGCTTATAGAATATGCTCCAAGAATGCTGATCCATCCCAAAGAGAGAAAACTGAGGTCTTATATTTATTTGCAAAGAAGATCCATGAGGATATCTGTGGCATATCACTAGCAGCTGAGGTTTATTACAAACTGCTCATTACAGCTGCCAACAAAAAGAATGTAAACCTCCATGCTTACCAGAACACTTTCATCTATCTTAATCACTTTATAAGGAGAAATGAAACTTAATCCTGCCTTAATAAGTTGCCATCATTCCTTTAATCATTAGAAAGTTAAAGTTATCCAAAGTTTTTTAGAATGGGATGATTTCTCTTTAAAGATTTTGTATATTCCGCCCATAAAAATCTTTTTTTCTTTTTTTTTTTTCATTTAAACACATTTAAATGATCATACAAGCAAACAGGTTACACTAAACGTTCATGCAAAACAACAAATTAATAGAAAACATTTTACCAAAAATTCCAGTGGCAATTTTGTTAAAAGCTTTTGCTAAAAGCAGGGCAAGAAGTGGTTCTTTCCCTTTGAAATGTGCCTGATGAAGGAGGAAAAGCGGAAGGAGCTTAGGGAAGGTCAGAAAGTCTAAAAAGATATTCATTTCAGATAAACAGGAGGGTTAGATCAAGGGAATGAAATTACATTTAAAAAGCTCCAGTTGAACTTGTGAAGCATTGGTAGGTTGGTCTCCACCCTTACAAGGATAGGGCTGGATTTGCAGATATCCAAGAAAAACAGAAGTTCCTTCTTTATTTCAGATGAGCAGGATACCACAAGGTCAGTTTCATTGCATTTAGCATTGATAAGAGGATTCCAGTAACTAGACACCACATCTGGATTGCACAGAACAGAGAACACAAGCAATAGAATACATCATCATGCAAAGAGCACTCCTCTGCTGCAGGCTTCAAGCAAGCTCAAATTCCAACTCTCAACGATCACAGCTCACCCACAGTGCTGAATGAAGTAAGATACGTATATCATAAAAAGCATATATATTACAAAAGGAGAATGTGCAGCAATGGCAGTCATCTGAGTCTGCGTTATCCTTGCCTGAGATGGGAGAAAGCTTATTCAGCTTCGAAAGTTCCTCCAGGTGAATGAAAGCTGTCTCCTGTTATGGATGAATCAATTCCAGAAAGCAGGTCTTAAATTTGCCTGGAGAAATCTGGAACTATAATGGTTTGTGCTGTATGGTACTGGGTTTCATATAGATACATGCATGGCCTCTTTGTTTCTCTCAAGTTGAAATTTCTTATTTGATATTAATTTATTGACGTTCATAAGCACTTTGCAAGTGTATTCTTTTTCATACAGATGTGCACAGCATATATATGCTAATGATTTAAAAAAAAAAAAGCTTTTGCTGAGATAATTCACTGGAAATCCTAATGGTTTCATATTCTTGTGGATTCAGTTTCAGTTTATAATCTGTAATTAGTCAGATGTTCAAGAAAAGAGATAATCCATCAAGATACCTTCATTTTGTGTAATTAGCTCAGCAGGTGATAAAGCATGTGTTTCATATGAAAACTGTAAATAATAAATGAAGCTACTGAATATGATATGTCTTCCTCTGCTATTGTAACTGGAGGCTCCCCCCCCCCCCAATTATGGTAAAATTGTTGAAAGTATTTAATAAATAACAGCATTTATGGTTTCATTACCTTTGTGTTTAATTGATATTCACCAGCCTGCTGAGCATTCAGTACTGATCCGGGTAGAATTGGGAACTGATTACGGATGTTTGCTGTTTGAAAGAATACAAATTAAACCTATACGGTAAAAATGTCATGTTTTCTATTTGGATTTGCTGGCTGGGTCTTAAAAGTATTTATGTGGCTGCATCTCCCTCTCTCCATGTGTTCATGATACATGATCTTGATCCAAGATGGCAATCTAAAGAGAAGATATATGTGAAGGTCTCTCTATGCCTGCCATTTGTCTTCTTTTTTTTAATTCTTTTGCCTCGTCATCTATGGTTAACAGGAAAAGGAAAATCCAGGAACATCCCCCAGTCATTCACAGAGAAAACATCTGAGGGATAACTCATGGTCACGGTTAAAAGGTGAGGTGAAAGAGGCTATTTTAGCCAAAAAAAACATCCTTCAAAAATTGGAAGAAGGATCCATCTAAAGAAAATAGGATAAAACATAAGCATTGTCAAGTTAAGTGTAAAACATTGATAAGACAGGCGAAGAGAGAATTTTAAATGAAGTTGGCCATAGACACAAAAACTCATAATAAAAACTTTTTAAAATATATCCGAAGCAAGAAACCTGTAAGGGAGTCAGTTGGACCATTAGATGACAGAGGGGTTAAAGGGGTTCTTAGGGAAGATAAGGCCATTGCAGAAAGACTAAATGAATTCTTTGCTTCCGTGTTTACTAACGAGGATGTTGGGGAGATACCAGTTCCGGAGATGGTTTTCAGGGGTGATGAGTCAGACAAACTGAATGAAATCACTGTGAACCTGGAAGATGTAGTAGGCCAGATTGACAAACTAAAGAGTAGCAAATCACCTGAACCAGATGGTATGCATCCTATGGAACTGAAGGAACTAAAAAATGAAATTTCTGATCTATTAGTTAAAATTTGTAACCTATCATTAAAATCATCCATTGTACCTGAAGACTGGAGGGTGGCCAATGTAACCCCAATATTTAAAAAAGGCTCCAGGGGTGATCTGGGTAACTATAAACCAGTGAGCCTGACATCAGTGCCAGGAAAAATAGTGGAAACTATTCTCAAGATCAAAATCGTAGAGCATATAGAAAGACATGGTTTAATGGAACACAGTCAACATGGATTTACCCAAGTGAAGTCTTGCCTAACAAATCTGCTTTATTTTTTTGAAGGGGTTAATAAACATGTGGATAAAGGTGAACTGGTATGTAGTATATTTGGATTTTCAGAAGGCGTTTGACAAAGTCCCTCACGAGAGACTTCTAAGAAAACTTAAAAGTCATGGGATAGGAGGCAATGTCCTTTTGTGGATTACAAACTGGTTAAAAGACAAGAAACAGAGAGTAGGATTAAATGGTCAATTTTCTCAGTGGAAAAGGGTAAACAGTGGAGTGCCTCAGGGATCTGTACTTGGACCGGTGCCTTTCAATATATATATAAAAGATCTGGAAAGGAATACAATGAGTGAGGTTATCAAATTTGCAGATGATACAAAATTATTCAGAGTAGTTAAATAGGGATGTGAATCGTTTTTTGACGATTTAAAATATCGTCCGATATATTTTAAATCGTCAAAAATCGTTAGAGTTGATATTTAATAGGAATTCCCCCGATTTATCGTCAAAAATCGTAAATCGGGGGAAGGGGAGGGGAAGGGGGAGGGCGGGAAAAACCGGCACACTAAAACATCCCTAAAACCCACCCCGACCCTTTAAAATAAATCCCCCACCCTCCCGAACCCCCCCCCCCAAATGTCCTTAAATTACCTGGGGTCCAGTGGGGGGGTCCCGTTGTGATCTTCCACTCTCGGGCCACGGGTGCGTTGATAGAAAAATGGTGCCGGCGCTACCTTTGCCCTGTCATATGACAGGGCAAAGGTAGCGCCGGTGCCATTTTTGTTCCTATCCCCCGACGTCACGAGCGTAGGAGATCGCTCCCAGACCCCCGCCGGACCCCCAGGGACTTTTGGCCAGCTTGGGGGGGCCTCCTGACCCCCACAAGACTTGCCAAAAGTCCAGCGGGGGTCCGGGAACGACCTCCTGCACTCGAATCGTGTTGCCGTACGGCCGGCACCATTTTGCCGTACGGCAATATGGCCGGCGCTATTTTGCAAAATGGCGCCGGCCATATGGCCATATTGCCATATTCAGAGGGAGCGGGTCTCCCAATCAAGGATCAAACACCGCCCCTCTCCTCTCAGTTCCAGATGGATGTACATAGGGAAGAGGAATGCCAACTATATTTACACAATTGTTATGGTTTGTGGGTATGTGGACCCTTGGCCCGAGATGTGAGTTGTTACCACCTGTGGGGCTCCTCCCCACAGGTCCACACCGGTGGGAGGCGAGGTCGGAAACAGCAGGGAGCTCTGGGTGAGGATGTGGAGAGGTCCCAAAGAGTCAGAAGGAATTCCCCAATAGAGAGATAGGCTGGAGATAATACCTGGGTAGAGAACCCTGAGGGGGAAGGTGCTAGGCAGGCCGCAGAGTGGGAGGTGCAAGACTGGCCATGCAGGAGGTATTCCAGAGAGGCAACCCCGAGGGGCAGAGCTGTGCAGCGAAGGAGATGCTGATGTAATGATGTAGGCCAACCCGCGGAGCAGGGAAGCCCGAGTCAGGTCTCTGATGATGATGTATCCTCAACCCCAAGGAGCGAGAAGCACTGACAGTCTCTGTATAGCACAGAAGCACTACCCCGAGGAGCGGGAAAGCACTGGCTGTCTCTGTATAGCACGTAGGCAAGACCCCGAGGAGCAGGGAAGCACTGACATTCGCAGTGAGCACGAGAGCACTGCCCCAAGGAGCAGGGAAGCGCTGACAGTCTCTTGTATAGCATGTAGGTGCAGCACCGAGGAGCGGGGAAGCACTGACAGTCTTGTATGGCACATAGGGACAACCCTGAGGAGCGGGAAAGCACTGAGGTAGAACTCCCGAGTGGTAAAGGTGTTCCAGGGGGCAGCCCCAAGGAGCAGGGAGCCTTGAAGGGTAGGACTTCAGGAGTTGCAGGGCCAGCCTGAGGAGTGTGAGAGGCCAGGAGACCAAGTCCCCATAGGTGTGCACACTGGCCCCTAAGGAGTGGGTACCAGACAGAGTCCAAAGTCCAAAGAGTCCAATAGCGAAGCCACAGGAACACGGAGTCAGGAGTTGTAGAGACGTATGGAACTCATTTCCATGGAACTCCCTCACACTAGATAGGTATTTATATCTCTATGGGAGGCCCACCTAGTCACTCGAGGTGAGGTTTAGGTATTAGTGTAGGGGTTAGGGGCCACTTTGACATTCAAAGTGAGACGTACGAACAGAACAGGTAGAGAGTCCATCAAGCTAGGTTGAGAGAACATTGCACAAATTTCATCTATGGGTGAGTTTCTTCACTCTGAAGGTCATCAAATCTTCACAAGAGAGCACTGTTCTGTTTGTACATCTCACTTTGAATGTCAAAGTGGCCCCTAACCCCTACACTAATACCTAAACCTCATCTCGAGTGACTAGGTGGGCCTCCCATAGAGATATAAATACCTATCTAGTGTGAGGGCATTATGGCTAGGCACTCTCTCTCTCTCTCTCTCTCTCTCTCTCTCTCCCCCCCCCCCCTCCCCTCAAAACAGCATGTGTGATAAAGCCCTATTGCATGGCTTTACAAATGAAAAAGGTGTAGTTAAAGCTGTGTAAAACTGTGAGCCTAGCCCACTTGTCCAAAATTCCTGCCCCAATATCCTCTCATTTGCATCACACCAACTGTTATGGTGCTTTCACATGCGTTAAAGGTGTTTTTTGCATGCGAAAACGCCATATAGCACTTTGATAAATGACCCCCATAGTGTAGCTACAGCATTGGTTGTTTTTCCCTGTATGCATCACCTTGCACTTGTCCAATTATATTTCATCTGCCATACAAATACCCAATCTTCAAGTCTTGCAAAGTCCTCCTCAAGTTATTACAATCTGCCTATGATTTAACTACTCTGGATACTTTTGTCATCTGCAAATTTGACCACCTCACTCATCAAACCCCTTTCCAGATCATTAATAAATATATTGAAAAGCATTGGTCCAAGTACAGATTCCTGAGGCACTCCACTGTCTTTTAACAAGTTTGCAATCCACAAAAGGATATCTCCTCCTATCCCATGATGTTTTAGTTTTCTTAGAAGCTCTCATGAGGAACTTTGTCAAACGCCTTCTGAAAATCTAAATACACTACATCTACCGGTTCACCTTTATCCACGTTTGTTCATCCCTTCAAAAAAATGTTTCATATTTATGAGGCAAGACATCCCTTAGGTAAATCCATGCTGGCTGTGTCCCATTAAATCATGTCTAGCTATATGTTCTGGATTTTATTCGTTATATTAGTTTCCATAATTTTTCCTGGCACTGAAGTCAGCATACCAGTCTACAGTTTACCGGATCTCCTCTGGATCCCTTTTTATATATCAGGGTTACATTGACCACCTTCCAGTCTTCAGGTACAATGGATTATTTTAATGCTAAGTTACAAATTACTTATAATAGTCTGAAATTTAATATTTGAGTTCTTTCAGGACCCTGGAATATACTATCCAGTCCAGGTGATTTGCTACTCCTCAGTTTGTCAGTCTGATCTATCTCATCTTGTAGGTTCTTCATGATTTTGGCCAGTCCATCTGAATCATCACCCTTGAAAACCATCTCCAGAACAGGTATCTCCACAACACTCTCCTCACAGGCCGATTCAGTAAAGTCCGCGGGACTGGTGGTAGAAACAGTCAAAAGGAGGCGCTAGGGACACTAGCGCATCCCTAGCGCCTCCTTTTTGATAGGAGCGGAGGCTGTCAGCGGGTTTGACAGCCAACGCTCAATTTTGCCGGCATCAGTTCTCGAGCCCGCTGTCAGCCACGGCTCGGAAACCGGACGCCGGCAAAATTGAGCGTCCGGTTTTCGACCCGATAGCCGCTGGCCGACTTAAAATTTTTTTTTTCTTTTTTTTCAACTTTTTTTACTCTTCGGCACCTCCGACTTAATATCGCCATGATATTAAGTCGGAGGGTGCACAGAAAAGCAGTTTTTACTGCTCTTCTTTGCACTTTCCCGGTGCCGGAAGAAATTAGCGCCTACCTTTGGGTAGGCGTTAATTTCTGAAAGTAAAATGTGTGGTTTGGATGTACATTTTACTTACTGAATCGGGCGGGAATACCTAATAGGGCCATCAACATGCATTTACATGTTGAGGGCGCTATTAGGTTCAGCGGGTTGGACGCGCGTTTTCCGCCCCTTACTGAATAAGGGGTAAGGGAAAACGCGCGTCCAATGACAGGTTAACAGTGCGCTCCAACGGAGCGCACTGTACTTTATCGGCCTGACAGTAAACACTGAAGCAAAGAATTCATTTAGTCTTTCTGTGATTTCTTATCTTCCCTAAGTGCCCTTTAACCCCTCAATCATCTAATGGTACAACCGTTGATAACAAACCTACTCTTTCAAGAAGACAAAAAATTCTTGAAGATAACAAATAAGGAATTTTTCAAATATGTTTCAAATAACAGGGTAAAGCCACTTCCATTCCACATGCCAAGACCTTAGTTTCCCAATAACAGAGAGCAGGCCCTGTCCCAGCTTGCTTCCTTATGTCAGACTCTGGAGAGAAAACTAGAGACAATTTTGTGGCCCTCCTGAAAAATATATTTGACAATGGTCATGCAAAGCCAAAACCATCACTAAAAGAAGGTGAAGAGTGCTGGTATCTTCCTACTTTTGGCATATACCATCCTCAGAAACCTGATCAAATCAGGATTGTATTTGATTCAAATGTTCAGTTTCAAGGAGTTTTTGTTGCATGCCCCATCCGCGCCTGGCCCGCGCACTGGCCTGCTCACCTCGCTAGCTCCTCTGCAGGTCACAGGTCGGCCTCCCCAGTGGCAGCCGCGAGTTCCTCCAGGCCTCAGCATCCTACGTTGGCAGTCACCGGGCCTTCCACTGTGCACCAAGCCTCACGCCAGAGTTCGGCGTCCTCAGTGGCATTTGCCACGCCTCTACACGCACGCGCGTGCACTCGGACTGCCCAGCCTCTTGTAGGGCATGGGGCAGGTCCTAGCTCCGCAGCGTGCCCTGATTGAACGTACAATATAAGGAAGTCCCTGCCTGCACTTCCTTGCCTTGGCAATCGGGTTGGCACTGTATGTGACTAGTTTGCCTCCGCGTTCACAGTCTTCTTCCAGTCTTGTTCCAGTATCCTACTGTTCCAGCATCCTACTGTTCCAGCCTTGTCCAGCGTCCTTCTGTTCCAGCGTCCTTCTGTTCCACCATCTGTCCGTCCTGTCTCCCCAGGTAGTACCCTCGGACTGTCTCTCTGGTACTGACCTTGGCCTTCTCCTTGACCATTCTGTTCGCTGACTGGATACTGACCTCTGCCTGCCTTGTGATCACGTCTGACCTCTGGAACCTGACCCCTGCTTCATTGACTACTCCTCGGACCGATCCTTGGATTCTGACCCCGGCCATGATACTGTGACAATAACATGAGCAATGACATCATCAAGTGTTATATGATGGACCAAAGTCTATGCCTTCAGAGGAAGAGGCTATTGATCTGTTGAAAAGGATACAACAGATGTTAGCCTTCGCTAACCTGAGATTGCACAAAATTGCTTCCAACAGTGTAAAAGTAATGAAGTCATTTTCTTCAGAGAACCATGCAAAGAATCGAAAGGGCCTAAACTAAAGTGTTGACAAACCACCAATTCAGCGCAGCCTTTGATCTCATCTGGAATCTTAGGAAAATCACAATCACCTTTTAGGTATCAATCCCAGAAAAACCATTAACCAAATGTGGAAGCCTTTCAATGATGAACAGTGTGTATGATCCATTTGGATTTGTAGTCTCAGTCACTATATAAGGGAAATCTTAGGTAACAGAACTTTCAGCAAAGACACAAGAATGGGACACCTCACTGCCCCTAAGCATGACAGGGGAATGGGAGGCATGGGGTACCTCTCTATAAGCTCATGATCAGTTCTATATTCCACGTAGGCTTACCTCTATTTCACTTACTACTGCATAACACAGGGAAATCAATGTCTTTTCAGATACCTAGGTAAAAGCTATATATGCAGTGACCCACTTGAAGATAATAAATGATGAAGGTAAAAGCTACATTTGGGATTCATTCTTGATAAGTCTAAATTAGCTCCACAGACTAGCCGCATTATCCCAAGACTTTAATTTTGTGGATCAGTGTTAATTGCTCAACTGTGCTAAATGAAATGGATTTACAACTGTCATGGTAAAATTTGACAGACAGTATAGTGGTTTTGGGTTACATATAGAGACTGAACTGTAAATTTTATCTGCATGTGAGCAACAAGGTAAACACATTAGAAAATCAACCTGGACAGAACAGTGGCACTGCATTCCCACAGAACTGAACCCTGCTGACTATACCAGAAGAGCTGTCTCTCAGCTCATCTAATGCAGACTACATGATTGATAGGGCCAGAAATTCTTTAGAGCAGTGGTGAGATAGCATGAAACTCAACAGTCTGCTTTGAACTGATAAATCCTGAACTAGATGCAGAGATCAGCAGGTGACAATTCTGGTTATGAATGAGCAAACAGGCTACAAGACGGGCAATGCTTGTTCTGACCAATCTGACAGCAGTAGTCAGTCTCAGCCATCATTAATGCTAGGCGCTTGGTTTCTGTGTCTACAGACCTGGAGCCTCCAACCATCCTAACTCTTGCTATCACCCTTACTCAAAAGATTGATGTCACTCTGATACCAGAGGTTATTATCAAGATGATGCCCAGAGGAGATGAGAAGATTCATAAAGTAGAAATACTCACTGCCACACAAGAGAATGCAAAACTAAGTTAGACCTGTCACTGAAACAGTGCTTCTCTTGGATCATGGAGACACTTAAGCACTTTGGACTCCTTACATTGACTGCAATATAATTGGGGGCGGATTTTAAAAGGAGCGCGAATAGCCTACTTTTGTTTGCGCTCCAGGCGCAAACAAAAGTACGCTGGATTTTAGTAGATACGCGCGGAGCCGCGCGTATCTGCTAAAAACCTGGATTGGCGCGCGCAAGGCTATGGATTTTGTATAGCCGGCGCGCGCCGAGCCGCGCAGCCTACCCCCGTTCCCTCCAAGGCCGCTCCGAAATCGGAGCGGCCTCGGAGGGAACTTTCCTTTGCCCCCCCCTCACCTTCCCCTCCCTTCCCCTACCTACCCCACCCGCCCGGCCCTGTCTAAACCCCCCCTTACCTTTGTCGAGGGATTTACGCCTCCCTCTGGGAGGCGTAAATCCCCGCGCGCCAGCCATACCCGCCCCCAAAACGCTGCCGACACGCCCCCGAAATGCCGCGACGACCGGGCCCACCCCCCGACACGCCCCCCCTCGGAGAACCCCGGGACTTACGCGAGTCCCGGGGCTCTGCGCGCGCCGGTAGGCCTATGTAAAATAGGCTTCCCAGCGCGCAGGGCCCTGCTCGCCTAAATCCGCCCGGTTTTGGGCGGATTTAGGCGAGCAGGGCTCTGAAAATCTGCCCCTTAGTGTTTAATTAAAGAAAAGTTAATAGTGGAATCTTATGATTTCGGACCGGGACTGTCCTGTCTCCAGCTCCACTGGTGCTTTTCTATGTATTCACAGTTGTCCTGCTTCCACAGCAGCCTTCCTGATTCTGTTACTAATGTTGTTCATGCTTTATTCTGAATAGTTTCGTGTTTATTGTTAAACTTCCAGCTGGTGGTCAGCCTGCACGTTCACTGCTTCTGCTATATTCAAAGCAGCTGACTACAAGGGGGTTAATCTCTAACTTGGATGGAGGGGTTCTTGGGTGTTTTCTCTTATGTTTTTCATTCAGCTCTGGCCAGGTCTGTGCGAGACTAGCTAATCTGGCTAGCCCTACGGAATTACCCTTGTTTAACCTGTATTTATTTCTTTAGCCTAGACTGCTCTGGTCACTGTTATCTTCAATTTATGCACAGTAAGGCTTTGTTTATTTGTTTTGCCTGTTAACAAAATTTGGAGTTGAAGAAGCAGCTTCTTCTGCCAGTAAAGATCAAGTTCAGTTCTCTGTTTAAGTTGCATTTAGGAAATGCACAGTGGACACTTTTATCATCTATTAATAAACAGACACTAACTTCCCAACCAGCTAATAAGCTACAATATCTAACATCAATTAAAATTTCTGGAATTCATGGGTAAAAATAAAGGTCAAACAAGTTGTAACTGATCCTTTTACTGGACTAACAATTCATTTGTGACTAGCTTGCAAGGACTGGAGTGATATATGATATGATTTTTCTTTCTATTCCTCTGCTAACAAATCTCCCTACGTCATCTTTTTACTTCACAGTTCTTTACAGTTCTAAAAACAAACACCACTACCCCACTGATGTAATCCAAATTATAATTTATTTGTGTATTTAGGCAATGCCATTTGTAGCTCATTCTTCATTGACCAGAAGAAGGAAGCACATATCTCAAAAGATAATCACAAATATCTTTAATCAAATGGAAAGATATCACCTACAGCTTTTTTCTATGTATAAACCACACTACTTTATTCACACTACAATTTCAATGGCAAATAATGCTTGTGCAGAAGAAGAATTTATTTGCAGGTCCTGCATATTTTGTCTCCACATTTGTAATAATAAAATTGACACTACATTTAACCTACACAATGACTGAATGAATGATTCTGTGTTGTTTTTATTACTATTCTTTTTGTTTGTCTTTTTGGGCCCAGCAATTTCTTCCTGCTCCTTGGGCTTCCAGCCAAATCAGAGCCAGCTTCCAATTGGGATTTTCTACCTATTCCATGTCCTTCCTCGAACTCAGCCCTGTCATTGTAGCAACAATTCTTGACTGGGAACCATGCACCAGAGATCCTTTTGCAGCCCTGTAGTCATGGGCCTAAATCCAACCACTAGGAGTCCCATTGTACAGTGATCAGGATACCATTCCTCCAAGACTTCCATTCCAGTCCCGGCAGGCCCAGGGAGCAGAGAACTGGAAAAGAAACTGAGCCCATGTCTTCTGCATGGCAGCATGTAGCAGTTGCTACCAAGCCACTGGGACAGTCCCCGTAGGGCTATTCTTGAAAAATAAATGAGGAGAGAGCAACACGGATGAATTCCAAAGCACTTAGCACATTGAGAGAGTCTGTAATTTAGAGAGAAAAAAAGTAACTGTGGTTTTGAAAGTTGTAGGGTCCTGAAGGAAAGATATATAATTCTCAGATTCTTTTTTTGAAGAATATTTTAAACCTATACAAATCTTCTTTAGAAGGTAGACAGGGAAATACCACTAGCACAACAACAGTGCCTAGCAAGGAACCACTAATCAGGAAATGAAGGGCACATAACAATTTGATGCGCTGCAAGTGCATGAGAGATGTTAATCCCTTTACTTCCAAGGGCGTTTCCCATTTCTACCACGAAAAGCATTTTGTGGGGAATTTTGCAATAAAATATAAAAAGCATAATAATGTATTCTTCTTTTATATGTTCCCAAGCAAACCATGCATCTTTTTTCAACATGAAAAGGGCTTTCACTGAAACAAATCTAATATCCTGCAACTTTTGGAAAGTCAACAAAATCAACAGCAAATATCGTGCAAGATAAACGTAAGTTTGGTACATCCAGGCAAAATTTTCTCTATGATTTTATTTTTGGGCTGAATTGCAAGAAATTAAATCTTTGGAAATAAAGATGTGCTAGTTCCAACTACCTGGTACGTACTGAAACTTCTTACTGTTATTTGTCTTTCATCTACGGCACCCGAGCTCATTCTCCTATGCCCACACTCTGTGATAGAGAAGCCAGGTAACAGGGAGGCAGCTGTTGCAAGGAGGAGGAACTCTGGGGCCTAGTATGAGGCATTGTGGTGCCACTACACTGCTTCTTCTTTCAGTACCTGTAGGTTTTGTCCAAGGTGCAACAACATCCTGGCAGCTGGATTTCAAATCTATGAAACTAGCTTGCTGAACTTCCCTGATGCACTTGTGGGATCAATTTGATGAAATTTCCCAGTCAAAAACATTAAAAACTATTTGTTCTCTCAATTCTTCCACCCGTCCACTTGATTCCTGTGCAAAGGAATTGTTGAAGTGCTGTGGTGACAATATAGTTATTTTTCTTACAGCTATGGTTTGTTGCGATCCCGGGCCGAGGGGGTTCCCGACCGGGACCTCCTACCGGGCCAAGCAGATCCCTCGACGGCGGCCGCAGATCGCGGGGGCCGCGGCGCGTCTCTCCCTGCATCTCCAAAGCAGCGTCGGGGAGAACGCGGCAGGACCCGCCCCCTTAAAGGGGCCGAGGCGGGAAGGTCGGGTCGACCCCGGATGATGACGTCAGATGCCCGGGGAGATTTAAACCTCTCCCCGGGAAGGCTCAAATGCCTTTGCAAGAAGGTTCTTGCTGGTTCCTGTGGGAGTTCTGCCTTGTCTTCGCCTGCCTAGACCCTGCCTGGAATTGACTTGCTTTGCCTGCCGCCTGCCTAGACCCTGCCTGGAATTGGACTTTGCTTTGCCTGCCGCCTGCCTAGACCCTGCCTGGAATTGGACTTTGCCTTGCCTGCCATCTGCCTCAACCCTGCCTGGTGTTATACTTGGAATCTGCCACCTGCCTTGTATTCGCTGGACTGAGTTACTGCTCCACCTTCCGGAGAGGAATTCATCAGGACTACTCCTAGGTGAGTACCCTCCGGACCAAGGGTCCACTACTGATTGGGTTAGAACATGGTTAATCTGTCATTTACTACTAGACACCTACCAATCTCCCTTAAGTGAGCCTCAGTGAAACCCATCTAAAAAAAATCCATCCCTCGACCATACGGACTTTTATAATTATTGTCCTATTTCACCTCACTCTTTGTTGCAAATGTCATTGATCTTGCCATCCTGAGGCAACTAATCTCTTGTTTAGACACTGTCTATCGTGGATTTGATTCCGGAGTTTGCTAAATGTTAATATTACTGGATATTATGGCAGCTTTTGACACATTGGATCATTCTGTCTTATTATCACATTTATCAGAGACTGGGATAGCTGGCTCAGTATTTTCCTGGTTTCCTCATACATCACTAATCAGTCCCAGCAGAACAGGATTAACTGTTCCACTTCATCATGGTGTCCCTCAAGGTTCATTCTTGTTGACTGAACTTTTTAACATATAGCTTACTCCTTTATGTTGTTTACTCACCCAGCTAGGTGTTACATATAAGCTCTATGCAGATCACATACAGTTTCTTTTCCCACTGAAGCATCATGGACAGCTACAGTTCAATTTGCCTCACTCTGCCTGCATTCAATTAGGAGTTGGTTACTCAGCAATATATTTTCATTGAATTTGAGAAAAACTGAGGTCAACCCTCTCCATTTCAGATTCCCCCACCATACTATCTCACTATCTAAACATTTTTGTGACTTCAGTGTCTTTTATGGTGCCCCCAGTTAGATCTATGGTCCCTGAAACCTCTTCTGAACCTAGCCAATTTTTGACAGCACTCCAAGCTCTAATCTTCTCTGGTATCAACTACTACAATTCTTTGTACTCTGGTTTACCACAGAAAACATTAAGGCCTCTTCAAATCATTCAAAATGCTGTAAATAGCATTTTTTCTGTACTTAATTCCTTACATTGGTTACCTGTTCACTGGTGAATTCCATATAAAACAGCAGTCATCATACACAATCTCCTATATAATGTTTCCTCCCCCTGGATTAGCTCGATGCTAAGGATCCACCCACCAGTTTGGATGCTCCAGTCATCGAATCAATGTTTACTTGATGTCCCCTTCCCCAGGTTAGCCTGACTTTGTGAAACATGTGAGCGCTCATTTTCTATTTTTGGTCCCCATAGAAAGGAATTCTCTATCTGTATTCTTAAGACTCACAAAAGATTCTAAGACTTTTTTAAAAACTCCTTAAAAGATACTTGTTTTCTAAGGCCACTGCATTGATTTGTTAAACATCAAGTATGATCATTAATACTTGTTACGCGCCCCACCCGCGGTTGTCCCACGCACAGGACTGCTCACCTGCATAGTTCCTCAGCGGGCTCCAGGACGACCTCCCTTGCGGTGGTGGCTAGTCCAGCTAGGCCCCGGCAGTCCGCAGCGGCGGTCAACAGGCCTTCCTCTGCATGCCAGGCCTCACGCTGAGGTTCGGCATCTTCCTCCATGCTAGCCATGCCCATACGCGTGCGCACGCAGCCTGCCCCGAGACTTGTAGGGCCAAGGGCGGGACCGGGTTCTGCGCCATGCCCTGATTGAGCTACAATATAAGGAAGTTCCTGACTGTACTTCCTGGCCTTGGTAATCGGGTTAGTACTCTGCTAGATTGTCTTCGCGTTTGTTCCTGCTTGTCCCTAGCCTCGTTCCAGGATCCTTCTGTTCCAGTTCCATTCCTGACTTGCTCCAGCATCCTCGTTCCTGAGTCCTGCCTGTTCCTGTGTTCGTCTGTCTGCCTTCCCAGGTAGTACCCTCGGACTGTCTTACTGGTACTGACCTCGGCTTGTTCCTGAACTGCCTGCCCGCCTGCCGCCTGTCTATGATCCCAGCCTGTTCCTGACTCATCCGTCTGTCTGCCGCCTGCCTCAAAGACCTCCGCCTGTTCTTGACCTGCTTACCTGTCTGCAGCCTACCTCAAAGACCTCAGCTTGTTTCAGACCTGCTCGCCTGTCTGCCGCCTGCCTCTAGACCTCTGCTTGCCCTTGACTACATCTGACCTCCGGCATTTGACCTCTGCTTTGGTGACCACTCCTTGGACTGATCTATGAACATTGACCTTTCGCTTGCCTGACCATGCTTCCAGATTCTGGCTCTGTTTCTCTCCTTGACGTCACCAAATCTGTTCTGGTTCTCCTTGCTCCAGCTCGAACCTGACCGTGCTCCTTCTGTGACTGTGGGCATGCCGGACTATCATTCTCCCAGGAGACCCTGCAAGGCCCACCTAAGTCCAAGTGGCCAGGGTCCCTACAGGCTCCTCCCGGGGGGACCTCGGGCTTCCAGTGGTGAAACTCTACCTAGCCTCTGTCTCCTTCAGTGCTCTGCCCCCTGGGGCCAGTTACCTCCTATTCCCTTTCAGGAGCCATTCCACCCTTGCTCAGGCCACGGACTTGGCTGAGTCTCCCGCCTCCAGGGCCCTACCAGGACTTGCCGCCACAGTGCACAACATCACCAAGCCTTAGAGACGCTGGCTTCTTCGGTTGAAGAACTGCGCTCTCAATTACAAGATACTGTGATGGCCAATCCGGTGGCCTCTCGGCCTCTGTGCTTCCTAAAGCAACATTGGCACTTCCTGCACCCCCCAGGTACAATGGGGATCCATGCTCCTGTCGTGGCTTCCTTAATCAGTGCTTTATGCAGTTTGCACTGAAACCCTCATTGTTTTTGAAGGAGATTACTAAAGTTACCTTCATTCTCTCCTGGTTGGAAGGGAAGGCTCTGGCATGGGCCTCTCCCTTATGGGAACATTCTGACCCTATCCTTTCCACGTTATCGGACTTTATTATTCTGTTTAAGCAGACCTTCAGAGACCCAGGTTGTATGGCTGTCGCCAGTCATAGTCTACTCCACCTCCGTCAAGGGTCAAGGACCCTCTCTGAATATACAGTGGAATTTCGGACTTTGGCCACAGAACCTGGGTGGCAAGAAGACTGTCTGCAAGCCATCTTCCTAGATGGACTTTCTAGTGCTCTAAAGGATGAGCTCGTGGTCTGTGAGACTCCCATGTCTCTAGAAGACCTGATCACTCTTGCTGGTAGGATTGATCATCGCCTCGGGCAGAGACGCCTAGAAGAAAAGGCTCCATGCCCTTCTGCTGTACGCCCCACAAGTACCTCTCACTCTCCCATGATGAATCCGGTATTACCATTTTCTACCATGGTGGAACCTATGGAGGTGAATAATGGGCAATTATCCCTGACCGAAAATCTCCGTCGGAGGAAGGAGGGGCTTTGCCTTTACTGTGGCACTTCTGGACATCGTCTGCAGTGTTGCCCATCCAGGTCCAGGTCCAGGTCCATCCAGGAAACTGCAACGCCTGAGCCCAGCGGGGATCCTGAGCTTGGGCGCGACTGTTTCTGGCCCCCAACTCTTGCTTCCTGTAACTTTGGGCGTCAAGGCCCACACCTTCGCGACCACTGCTCTCATCGATACTGGAGCGAGTGGTAGCTTCATAATGGACGACATCGTCAAACTTCTGAAAATACCTCTTAACCCCCTTGAGGTGAGTCTTCGTATTGCCTCCATTCAGGGGGAACATCTGCCAGGTCTCATTACTCACCAGACAGTGGTGATTCATCTCACTGTGGGCACCTTACATCAGGAGGAAACATCCTTCTAAGTCCTCAAATGCTCTATCCATCCGGTGATCCTGGGGCTTCCCTGGCTCCAGGCCCATGAACCTCAGTTTGATTGGCAGTCCCTGCAGTTGGTACAGTGGGGGCCGAAATGCCTGAAGACTTGTTTGCATCCAGTGTCTCCTGTGATACCTGTCTTGAAATTCGTTACTCTTCCAGGTCTACCTCCGCAGTATTCTGACTTCAGTGATGTGTTCCCTATGCAGAAAGTGGATACCTTGCCTCCATTACACAAGTTCAACTGTCCTATTGAACTTCTGCTGGGCACCATCCCTCCCAAAGGCAGAACGTACCCATTGTCTCAGCCAGAAACCCAGGCCATGTCGAAATCTATTAAGGAGAATCTTGAAAAAGGGTTCATTCGTCCGTCTGATTCCCCCACAGGAGCGGGGTTCTTCTTTGTGAAGAAAGAGGATGGTGGATTCCGTCCCTGTATTGATTACGTTTCAACGAAATAACCCATAAAGACCGTTATCCGTTACCCCTGATCAGTGAGTTATTTGATCGTCTTGAAGGGGCACGAATCTTCTCCAAACTGGATCTGAGAGGTGCGTATAACTTGGTATGCATCCAACCCAATGATATCTGGAAGACAGCGTTTAATACCAGAGACAGCCACTATGAATACGTGGTGATGCCTTATGGGTTATGCAATGCGCCAGCCATCTTTCAGCGCCTCATGAATGAAATCTTCCGAGATCTCCTGTACAATTTTGTAGTCGTCTATCTCGATGACATCCTAATCTTTTCTAAAGATATAGAGTCACACAGTGAACACATCCACATTGTTCTCCAACGTCTGAGGGAGAATCACATGTACACAAAGCTAGAAAAATGTTTATTTGAGCAGAACCGCTTACCTTTTCTGGGATACATCATCTCCGATCGAGGATTCACGATGGACCCAGAGAAGCTTCAGGGAATCCGCAACTGGCCTCAGCCAATAGGCCTCCGGGCGTTACAACGCTTCTTAGGATTCACTAGTTATTACCGGAGTTTCATTGTGAACTACTCTTCGATAATTGCCTCACTTACTGCTATGACTAGGAAGGGGGCCAACACCCGATACTGGATGCCGAAAGCTATTGCCACCTTCCAGAGAATCAAAGAAGCCCTCAGCTCGAGCCCAGGTCTCTACCACCCCGATCCCAGACGTCCATTCATTGTGGAAGTTGACGCTTCGGTGGTCAGTGCCGGAGCTGTCCTGAGTCAACATTCTCCTGCCGGCAAGCTAGTACGCTGCTCGTTTTACTCTGATAAGTTTTCCCCCATGGAAAAACGTTGCACCGTGGACAACTGCAAACTCCTTGCGATCAAAATGGCGCTTCAGGAGTGGCGTCCCTGGTTGGAAGGGGCACAACATAAGTTTACTATCTACATGGACCACAAAACCTCGAACACCTCAAAGAAGCCCATCTTCTGAACCCCCGTCAGGCCCGGTGGGCCCTATTCTTTGAGAGATTTAACTTCAACCTCTGCTTCCGTCCAGGTTCAAAGAACCTGAACACTGACCCGCTCTCTAAATCTTTTGAGCAGGAGGACGTTCCAGAGGCTCCCAGTTTCATTATTGATCCTGCTTGTATTACCTTAGCAGCTACAACTACAGTTCCAGTGGGAAAGACTGTTGTTCCCCGCTGGTTACGTGAGCGTGTGTTAAGATGGGCTCATGATTCCAAAATGGCAGGCCACCCTGGTCGTGCTCGGACCTTGGAGATACTAAGAAGGCATTATTGGTGGCCTACTATGGTACAAGGTTCCCGAAACTATGTGCTCATGTCCCACTTGTGCTCAGCAAAAACCACCTACAGGGAGGCCTTGGAGCTTGCTTCAGCCTCTCCCAGCACCTACCAAACCATGGTCCAGCATTTCTACAGATTTTATTACAGGTTTGCCGGTTTCCCAGAACAACATGGTGATATGGGTCGTTATCGACCATTTCTCGAAAATGGGACACTTTATCCCTCTACTGGGTTGCCCTTCAGCCCAGGAACTTGCTAAACTTTTTCTGAAGAATATTTTCCGTCTTCACGGACTCCCTAAGGAGATTGTGTCCGACCGGGGACCACAGTTTGCTGCCAAGTATTGGCATTCCTTGTGTTGAAAATTGAATATTACTCTGAACTATACATCGGCCTACCATCCTTAGGCAAATGGGCAGGCCGAGAGAACCAATCGGACCTTGAGGACATTTCTACGTTCCTCCGTTAATGATTTACAAGACAATTGGTTGGAGCTCCTCCCCTGGGCTGAGCTGTCACATAACAGTCATGTCGCAGCAGCCACCGACACATCTCCGTTTGCAGAAGTCTTCGGAAGGCTGCCCCATCTGCCTCTTCCTGTACCCTTGACGGTTCCGTCACCAGCGGCTCAATCCATGGCTCAAACTATTCGCCACGTGTGGACCCGAGTAAGGGAACGACTGGCACAAGCTACATCTGCCCTCTGCCATCTGCTATCTGCCATCTGCTATCACAACTCTGCCTCTGCCATCTGCCATCTGTCTCTGCCTCTGCCATCTGCCCTCTGCCATCTGCTATCACAACTCAAACTTACTCATTACCTCTATGCAGACGACATCCAGATCCTCATCCCCATTACAGAATCTATTCAAAAAACCTTCGCCTACTGGGAGAATTGTCTTCAACCAATTAAACAACTACTTTCCAGCCTGAACCTGATTCTAAACTCTAGCAAAACAGAGTTGCTACTGATCTCACACAACCCGAACACCCACACACCCAGCCTGACACAAACCACATCTTTTAACATGGAGCTCTCTGCCGACGTCAGGAATCTAGGAGCATGGCTTGACAACCAACTTAACCTAAAAAAATTCATAAACACAACCACCAGGGATTGCTTCTTTAAACTACAGGTCCTAAAGAAACTAAAGCCACTCCTTCACTTCAATGACTTTCGTCTCGTTCTTCAATCCATTATTTTTTCGAAACTTGACTACTGCAACTCAATCTTACTGGGCCTTCCCGCCATCAGCATCAAACCCCTACAGATAGTACAAAATGCCGCAGCCAGAATCCTAACTAACACTAATAAAAGAGACCATATTACCCCTATCTTGAGCAACCTCCACTGGCTACCCATCAAACAAAGAATCCTATATAAAACATTAACCATCATTCATAAAGCAATTCATAATGACGCACCTATATCTCTACAAACCCAACTTCGTCCACACTCATCTGCCAGACCCATCAGAAGCGCCTACAAAGGCACATTAGTCGCAGCTCCGGCCAAATCAACACTAAGAAAAAGAGCACTCTCCACTGCGGGACCACACCAATGGAATGCGCTCCCACCAGACCTTCGACTCGAACCCAATCTACCAGAGTTTAAAAAAAGGTTAAAAACCTGGCTTTTCAGGCAAGCGTTCCAATTCCCAGAGTGTAACTAGGCACCTCCTCCTGTCTCTCAAATCCAACCATTGCAGGGTGTCACTAACACATTGACACTTAATTCCATACCCGCACTTACTTATTCTCATGTCTATTTAACAGTCGTTATTCACCTTTATATAGCCGCTTTTTGCAGACCATATTCGTTACTAAAATTCCTTGTAAAAAGATGAACTCACACATACTTCATTACACGGTTAAGGTTTTGTTAATTGTTAAATTTGTTAAATATAATTATTATTACTTTCAATGTTCATTGTAATAAGGTTAAATAGTTGTAATAAGGTTCAATGGCTGATTGTTATTGTTCAATGTTCCATGTAAAAAAAACCCCGGTCTAACCTCCCAGACCAGGGCAACCTTTTCGTTACTTGTAAACCGGATTGATTTGTATTGTATACAGGAATTCCGGTATATAAAAATTAAAAAAATAAAATAAAATAAATAAGCTGCAGAACGCGCCAAGCGCTTTTCTGATCTTCATAGACG